>NC_056731.1:1835844933-1835867433 GCF_019279795.1 Protopterus annectens
ATATACAGTCCACACACACACACACACACATACACACACACACACACACACATATATATATATATATATATATATATATATATATATGTGTGTAAACAAGATGTGTTATCTTCATGCACACTGTAAAAAATAAAAAAAGTTATGTACTTACTGTGGCAAAGGGAGATACTGCCAACACAGCTATTTGGCATTTTCTAAATAATTATAAGTCATTTGTGAATATCAACATAATCTATATAAGATGCTTGTGTTACAAATGTATTAGAACTGTATGTCATTTGTATATCAAACTGGTCTGTACAGATGTGTGATAAAAAAGGTATTTTGTAAAGTACTGAGCTTAAAGATGTATCCATAGTATGCCTGCTGGAAGAAAAGAGAAATGTACATATGCTATTTTAACTGTTTAAATGCATATATGTTAACAGTGGAAAATGTAATACAGGAGGTTAACTTCAGAAAAATAGCTGAAATTAAATTACTTTATGGCTATGCAATAAAAGATGACATCTGTCAGTTTCAGTGCAGCAAGGAGGCACAATGTCTAAAACTAGGGAGCTGTCTGTATTGTCTCTAAGGTGAAATAATTACTAGTTTTGAAAACATGAAGGGGGGTAATTGTTTTATGACTTCCAGCATATGCCAAAGATCTGAGGTTTATGTATTTTCACAGGTAGATGCAGAATGCTGCTAGCTTCCAGCAGTGGGGGTTTCAGCTGGGATAGAGTCAGATGACAAGAAATGATGTCATTCTGTAAGCTATCCCAGCAGTAATATTTGAGATATTAATTTAAGAAGTTTGAGAGAGAGAGAGACACAGCAATCTGTATTCTATCATGGACATGGCAACAACAAGAACCATTCACCACATCTGCCTTGCTATGTAAGTAAGTTTCTAGGGTATAGTAACTCTCTTAGATATAGTCAGGAGTATAACAAAACTTAGTTTAGATATTTTTCTTTATTTATTTGAGACTGTCTCGCAATGTTGTTTTAAATATTTTCTGTGGTTTTGATGTCACTGTGAATATATACTGGGTATTTTCTTGTTCTTTTATTATTTATTATTAAATATATTTAAACCTTTCATTGTGGCTGATCTGTGTAGAGATATTTAAGTTCTGATAGTACTTGCATGTTTATTTGGTGACACTGTGTAGGCCACTCCTAATAGCCTTGCTCTTGGTCAAACTACCATTTGTATTAATAGTAACATTGCACAGTATGATTAGACACACTTTGTTAAGGGCCTAAAAATAGCTGATAAGGAGTTGGCTGGTGGCAGTGACAACTACCTCATAGTATGGGCAGAAGGGGTTATAACTAGTACACCTGTGCCAGCCTTTCCCAGGTGTGTGCATCTGTGCTTATAAATCAGACCTCAGAGTGTGTGTGTCAGCTACTTGGGCAGGAACATGAAGCAGTGGTTGGACAGAGAGCTTGCTGGAGGTCTTGGCTTGGTCACTCAGCTGACATCTCAACTCTATAGCTGTGCCAGTGGGGAGTCTTATTGGGGATCTGGATAAAGAGCAAGAAATCAGCCCCAGGCTGACTGTGGTCTCTGTGTGCTCATAAGGGAAATTGCACTTGATGCAGAGAGCCGCATCTGGAAATACTGTGTGTGTGTGTGTGTACTTGTCATCCTCCCAATGTACGTTCCATACTGTTGCCAGTGGTGAAGATTGAGGGTCCATGATTACTGTTGCCAATGGTGGGGCATCACATTTATTAGTTGGCAGTGGTGGGATCACTACATCACATATTGGGATTCAATGGTGTGGATATTGAACTCGTGTAGCCTGTAAACAGTGGTCACTAAAGGTGTTTGTACTCTCAAGCAGCCACACAATGAACATTCAGAGCTTCATATAACAATAGTTTTATTTATTTTTGTTAGCTTAGTTAGTCAGGGAGAACAGGCAAGGATGTTAGCAGAGGAGTATGGCAAGCTGACAAGGAGCCAGTTGCCTGAGATGTGCCAAGACAAAGGACTGGTACATGCCAACCTGACTAAAGCAGAAATGAATGCAGCCTTAGTCACAGCTGCATCACAGACAAGCAGCCTGCAGTACAACCAGACTGGGCTTGGGGATGTACAACTCTCAGAAAATGGACAGTTCAATCTTTCTACAGAGGACTTAAAAATCCATCTGCAATTAAAGAGACTTGAGCTAGAGGCCAAATGGTTGGAAATAGAATCAGCAGAGAGACTGTGGCATTTAGAGGCTGAAGAAAATGAAAAACTGTGGTGTTTAGAGGCTGAAGAACATGAGAAAGTGTGGCAGGAGAATTAGAAATAGCAGACAGACTGAGATATCTGGAAGTGGATGAAAGTGAGAGGCAGAGGCAACATGAAAAGGAGATGCTGACAGTTTGCCAGAGTTATGGAGGTAATGGGGAAGGGAGTAACCAAACCCCAGAAGCAATAAAGGTCAGTAGATTTGTTCCAAAATTTACAGAGGGTGATCATTTTGATAGTTTTATTCATATGTTTGAAAGGGTATGTAAACAGTATAATGTTGATCAAGAGCTTTGGGTACAGTTTCTGACCCCCTTACTCCATGGTAAAGCTGTAATTACTATTTTTAAATTGTCTGATACTCATTGCTTAAATTATACTACTGTTAAAAATGTTCATTAGTGTTTTAAGTTAACACCTGAAGCTCATAGAAAAAAGTTTCATGAGCATAGACACAAGGCAGATGGAAGTGTGTTTGCATATATTGCTGAATTAAGCACTTATTTTCATAGGTGGTTGAGTGGGTGTGAGGTCACCACTTTTGAAGGGCTGGCATACTCTTGGTGAGGGAACAAGCCCTTAGCACTTTGCCTGAGGAAATGAGAATCTGCTTAGCAGATAGGAAATGCAATACCACAGATGAGTTGGTGGAAAAGGGAGACCTATACCTAGCAAGCAGGGTATCACTGCACAGGAAACGGATATCCAGTGCTGCACATGGGTCTAAGGAAACCCATGGTGAGCAGCCAAAACCACCCCAACAGAGTCTACTAGTGACAGAGGAAGCCACTAGTTCTGGTACACAGCCAGGATCAAGGGTTAAATGCTTTAAATGTAACCAGTGAGGCCATGTAGCATATAAATGTCCACAGAGGCAAGGTGGGGAACAAAAGGAGGGAGAGCTAGTAAGTGGGAATGATAGAATGCCAGCAGTAAGTTGTCTGGAGAAAACAAGGGTACCAAACTACCACAACAGGTTATATCCTGTCTTAACAGATGGCAAGCAGGCCACTGCTAAGAGAAACACAGCATCTGACCTAATCATTCTGAAGCCTGCAATGATTCTTGCTAGGGCAATCTAATCCAGTCAGGACTTTAGTAGGTACCTCATTCAAATACCTTTGGCTAGGGTTCATTTTGACTGGGAGGATGGAAAAGGAAGCAAGCAAGTAGGTGTGTTTGAGGATAACCCTGCAGATGTCCTGATAGGGAATGATTTTGATAATGCAGTACCTTGTGTGCATGCAGTTACATGAAGTCAGGCTTGGAGACAAGCTTTGGTTCTAGTAGCCTGGGGGTGACACAGACAGACCACACATTTGAAGCCAGGACTGGCAAGGTGGCTACTTCAGGGAGGGAGCTATCCTATAGCAGTGACACCGAAAGTGAGCCACAACTGCTGGTGGGTACTGATGTTCCCTTGGACAGAGTGACTACAAGGGCAGAGGTGAGTAGTAGTACCCAGGCTGACAGTGAGACACCTCTGTCAGAAGATACCAGACTTCCTGTGGAAGGGAAGCTGGGAAGGGTTACAAAAAGAGAGTTGTGACAGGCTCAGCTCTCAGACCCTACATTACAAGGCTTGAGGGAGGTAGCCAGAGAGGCTCCTGATTCTCAAGGAAAAGGGGAATCTGTATACTGGGATAAAGGGTTACTGCATAGAGAATGGACCCCTGAGGGAGGGATAGAGGGTGTGAAAATACAGCAGTTGGTAGTGCCTAGTGCCTACCATCTGGCACTTCTAGCCATAGCCCATGACATTCCCTTTGAAGTTCATATGGACATAAAGACTACCAAGAGACGTATTATGCAGAACTTTTATTGGCCTGAGATTTTCAGGGATGTAACTGGTACTGCAGTACCTATAAGCAGTAACAAAAGGTAGGCAAGACAGGGGACAAGGTCAAAGCTCCTTTAGTGCCTTTCCATTGAGGAGCCATTTTAGAGGGTAGTTATGGATATTGTGGAGCCTCTGAGTACCCTAGGTTCCATAGAGAAGAGGTATATCATAGTGGTAGTGATTATGCTACCAGATACCCTGAGGTGGTGGCTGTGTCCTCCACTGAGGCAGAAAGGGTGGCAAATGCTTTTTTAGAGGTTTTCAGCAGGGTAGGTTTTACAAAAGAAATATTGACTGACAGAGGTGCCAATTTCATGTCAGACCTGCTGGCTTGTCTGTGGGATCGTTGTGGGATGAAGCACCTGAAGACCACCCCCAGACTAATGGTCTGTTGGAGAAGTTAAACTCTACACTAAAGACCATGCTGTGGGAATTTGCAGACCAGTTTAAGAGGGAGTGGAACAAATATTTTCCCCATCTTTTTTTTTTGCTTGCAGAGAGGTGCCCCAGGAATCCACAGATTTTTCACTCTTTGAGTTGCTATAGGGGCATAGGGTGAGGGGACCTGCTGTGGCATATGTCCTAAATCTCAGGTCAAGGCTCGGGGAACTCATGGGCTTGGCCCAGGAGAACTTGACAGAAGCCCAACAGCAGAAAAAGGTCTGGTAAGACAGGAATGCTCAAACTAGAGAGTATGCTGTGGGGCAGCAGGTTATGGTTCTCATTCCTGTCAGACATGACAAGCTACAGGCAGCTTGGGTGGGACCCTTCACGGTTGTAGGGAAGGTCAGTGATGTTAACTATATGGTAGAACTGCTAGGCAGGGATGCAAACTGAACCATGTTAACATGATAAAACCTTACCATGTCAAGGTGGCCCTTGTGCTAAGTATTTGCAGTAGAAGGCAGGAGGAGTCTGTGGGAAAGCTATGGGTACAGGGAGCCAGCTAGCAAAATCCCAAATTACCATGGTGGAGCCTAGGAATGCAGGCATATGATATGACAGTGCAGCACTACAGTGGGGTTAGCAATGTCAATGTAGATGGGTTCCCAAGACAAGGAATGGGGTAAGGTATTCCCATAGGATCATTCCTCTCAAGCAATGTTTCTCAAGGGTCACTTGAAAAATTAGCTTGAGTCTTCGAGTGGGGGAAGAAGTGTGACAAAGGGAGATACTGCCAGCACAGGTATCTGGAATTTTGTAAATAATTATATGTCATTTGTGAATATCCACATGATCTATATAAGATGCTTGCGTTACAAATGTATTAGAATTGCATGTCATATGTATATCAAACTGGTCTATACAGACGTGTGTTAAAAAAGGTACTGAGCTTAAAGAAGTATCCATAGTATTCCCTGCTGGAAGAGAACAAAAATGTACATATACTATTTTAGCTGTTTAAATGTATACATTTTAATAGTGGAAACTGGAATACAGGAGGTTAACTTCAGAAAAATAGCTGAAATTAAATTACTTTATGGCTATGCAATAAAAGTTGATATCTTTCAGTTTCAATGCAGCAAGGAGACACTAAAACTAGGGAGCTTTCTGTATTGTCTCTAAGGTGAAATAAATAGAAGTTATGTTCTTACCATAACGTTCCATGTTAGTTGTCTTCTTCTCGCCTTCTTTCTTGCTGGATGGGTTCGGAGCCGACCTCGGCCCGACTGCCACC
The DNA here is from genome assembly GCF_019279795.1 of Protopterus annectens. Lineage (NCBI taxonomy): Eukaryota > Metazoa > Chordata > Ceratodontiformes > Protopteridae > Protopterus > Protopterus annectens. The sequence continues at coordinate 1,835,850,691 of NC_056731.1, forward strand.
CTAAAAGCTCGAGAGTTGGTTCCACCGGCTCGAGGCTCCCCTTATATCCCACAATGCTAGGCGTGAATTACCTCAGATCTCGTTTGTGAGCTAGGCCCAGCTAATAATACAACCAGAAAAACTGGAAAAAGAGAGTCCACCTCTATAAACAAAGGGGAAGAGGAAAGGTGACCTAAAGCCTGATCCAGGAAAATATGCACAGCAGAGCATATACCTATAGCAAAGAGGTGGTAGAAAGAGAGGTCACAATCAAACTCCTCTAGGTCTGTCCAGGCCAGGGGGAAGGAAGAAAGAAGGCGAGAAGAAGACAACTAACATGGAACGTTATGGTAAGAACATAACTTCTATATGTTAAGTTGTCTATCTCGCCTTCATTCTTGCTGGATGGGACCGCCCCTAGCACCTTGTCCCGGTGGCCTAACGGAACAGACTCTTGAGAACAGTGGTACCAAAGTTAGCTCTATGCCTAGAAGCTAAATCCAACTTATAATGTGAAATGAAAGTGTGAGGAGTAGCCCAAGTAGCAGCACAAATGGTGTCAATAGGCAGTCTGTCTTGGAAGGCTATAGAAGTAGCCAAAGCTCTGGTGGAATGGGCCTTAGGTTTGTTAGGCAGCTTTTGATGTCTAATTTCATAAACAATGGAAATCAGAGATGTTAGCCATCTAGATAGTGATACCTTGGAAACAGAAAGTCCCTTTCTGCCTTCTGCATAAGAGACAAACAGCTGGTCAGATTTTCTGAATTGTTTGGTCCTATCCAAATAGTACCTTAACTGACGATGAACATCTAGCCAATGCAATTTTTGTTCAGACCTATTAGAATATTCTGGAAAAAACACAGGGAGGTCAATGCTTTGATTTAGGTTAGACGCAGAGGCTAATTTAGGTAAAAAGGACGGGTTGGTTCGTAAGGATACCCTGTCTTTATGGAACAACAGATAAGGAGGTCGACAGCTGAGTGCATGAAGTTCTGAAACTCTTCTAGCTGAAGTAATAGCTACCAGAAAGAGAGTCTTCCATGATAGCAATTTTAATGAACAGGAAGCTGCAGGTTCGAAAGGGGGCAGAATCAAAGAACTGAGAACTAAATTAAGGTCCCAAGGAGGAGGAGGATTTCTTATAGGAGGTCTGAGTAGAAAAGCTCCCTTCAAAAGGCTTTGCAAAGCTTGTGGGACATGATGGCAGACTCTGAAATGCCCACATGAAAGTTAGATATAGCTGCCAATTGAACTTTGAGAGTAGAAGGAGATGAACCTGCATGAAAGAGTTCAGCTAGAAAATCAAGAACCATATGGATGGGAGCAGTGAAAGGATCTAAGTCTCTTCCTTGAGCCCAATAGGCAAAACGTTTCCACTTACTAAGATAAATTTTTCGAGTGGAAGATTTATGTGAAGCTATTAAAATATCTCGAACAGTGTGAGATATTTGAGGAAGCCTGGCTAGGGTAGGAACTGGAGGAACCAAGCAGTGAGGTTCAGAGAGGGGAGGGAGCGATGTAACTGACCCGACTGATGGATCAAAAGATCTGGAACTAGGTCCAGATGCCAAGGTTGCTCCAACAGAAATTGATGTAGAAAGGGGAACCAAACTTGTCGAGGCCAATAAGGAGCAATGAGGATCAATGAGGCCTTCGAAGCGATAGCTTTCTGTATCACTTGTGAGATTAGTGGGAAGGGAGGAAATGCATACAGAAGTCCCCGGGGCCAAACTTGGACTAGAGCATCTCTGCTGGGCTGGCCTGGCAACGGAAATAGGGTGAAATAATCTCTGCACTTGCTGTTTTGGGGAGTGGCAAAAAGGTCGCAGCAAGGCTGACCCCACTTGAGAAAAATTTTTCTCGCAATAGAATCTTTCAGAGACCACTCGTGAGGCATGAGGATAGCTCTGCTCAACTTGTCCACGATTTGATTGGACTTCCTGGGGATGTGCGTTGCTATCAGAAAACGCTGAGAAGAAATCGCCCATTGCCACAGTCTGAGTGCTTCTCGACATAGGGGATAGGACCTGGTTCCGCCTTGTTTGTTGATATACCACACTACAGACATATTGTCCGTCTGGATTGCTATCGTTTCCAAGGGAAGAGAGTCTTGAAGGGCTTGCAACGCTAAAAGCACTGCTCTCATCTCTAGAACATTTATATGCAAGTGGCATTCGTCTGGTCGCCATATGCCCTGGACAGTTCTGCCCTGATAATGCCCCCACCCGATCAGGGAGGCGTCCGCTGTCAGAATAGCAACCGGAGGGGAAGGAACAAAGGGTCTTCCCAAGAAGAGCTGAGGGAAGACATCCACCACAGAAGATGATTCTTGCATGTTTGCGTAATCATAATGGTGTGGGACATCGGAAGTTGCTGGTATGACCATTGTGTGAAGAGCACCCATTGAAGGATTCTCATGTGGAATCTGGCTAATGGAAGCAGGGGGATGGCAGCCGCCATAATCCCCAATACTTTCAGAACTAACTTGGCTTTGACTCTGTTGCTGCTGAAGAGAAGCGAGACCAGTTTGCGATGTCTGTTATTCTCTGATCTGTTAGTCTCAGACATGTTGACTGTGTCTAGATTTGCCTATGAAGGTAATAGCGACAAGGCTGACAAAATAGACTTTTCGCAATTTATTGAGATGCCTAACTTTTGACAAATGCGAAGGTGTAGTCTCTGGCCATTAGAAGAAGATGCTTGGTGGGAGCTGTGAGGAGCCAGTCGTCCAAATATGGAAACACCTGGAATCCTTGACGTCTCAGGTGAGAAGCTACCACTGCCATGCATTTGGTAAACACCGGGGCAGTGGTGAGTCCAAAGGGCAGGGCTCTGAATTGAAAATGACTGGTTCCCAGCCTGAAGCGGAGGAATCTTCTGGAGCGTCTGTTCATTTTTATATGATAGTACGCGTCCTGAAGATCTATAGAGCACATCCAGTTTTCCTTTCCCAATAGGAGAAGGATGGACTGTAGCGTGACCATCCGAAATCTTGTTTTCTTGAAAGACTTGTTCAAGATACTGAGATCCAAAATTGGTCTCCAGTCCCCTGTTTTCTTTGGAACTAAAAAAAACCTGGAGTAGATTCCGGATCCTTGCTGGTCTGCTGGAACTGGCTGAATTGCTCTTTTTGCAAGCAGCTTTGAAATTTCCAAAGCTGCAAGATCCCTTTGAGCGGGTGGAACATCTGGAAGGGATTTCTTTGATTGGTTTGGAATGCGAACGAAGGGAATGGAATAGCCTTCGGAAATGATGGACTGTACCCACTTGTCTTGAGTTAGGGATAGCCAGGCTTCTGGGTACAGTGACAAACTTCCCCCGACGGCCTCAGAAGGTGGACAGGCGGGCAACATCTCAGGGATGCTGAAAGGGCTTATCGGAAAAGGTTTCTCGATTGCCCTGGTTCTGCGGACCCCTCTGCCTCTGGGGCGACGTCTACCATTATTGTTCCCTCCTCTGCCTCTGGAGGGCAACCGTCTCTGTGCGTCAGGCAAATTCCCTTGAGATTGTTTATGAACCACATTTTTCCACTTTTCTGGCCTTTGGGGTAAGGTCTAGAAGGAGTAGAAAAACGGACTCCGATGGCAGACAGAGTTTTGCCATCCGTCTCGCACCTAGTCAAGGTTTCTTTCACTTGAGGACCAACGAGAGATGATCCATGAAACAGGGAATTAGTGAAAGACGTTTTAAAGGGGTCCGCAAAATTGCATAGTCGCATCCAGGCATGTTGGCGTAAGGTGACACCTGTCCCTCCGTTCTACTCCATCAGCCGATATGAAAGGAGGCATGGAGGAGTTAGCTATAGAATTCAGGGTAGTCAGCTGGGCGTTCATCTTGTCCTGAAAACCTGCAGCTGTAGGATCCTTCAACATCTCACTCGCTTCCTTGATCAAGTCTCTCTGGAGACGAGTGAAATGGCATAGGTAGTTCAGCTTAACGATAGCAAAGGTCGCTGATGAAAACATCCGCTTCCGCACCTGTCCATAGACCTAGATTCCTTGTTATGGGGATGGACAGGCACTGAAGGATCAGCTAGTTCCTTCTTGGTGGCAGCAGCTACCACCATAGCATCCACAGTAACTCCTTTGGTCAAAAATTGTTTATCAGTTGGTGCTGTTATAAACTTTGAAGGTCTCCTGGGGTAGGGTCCACTGAGTCAGGAGCCGTCCAGGCTTTTGCTACCACCTGCATGAGGGGGTCAAAGAGGGGGACACCCAGGAGGTGGAAGGGCGAGAGCCAGACGCCTCAAGATACACAGATTCATCCTCCGAAGGGTTAAGGGCTGGCCAATTTCGCCTCTGTTTAAGGATCTCTAGAATGTCTGCAAAGGAGACATCTTCAGAAGGGGAACGGGGAACCCTCGAATCCTCTTAATCTCTGTCAGACGTCACAGTCTCAGGTGAGTCTATGTCTTTCCTCTTACACTTTCTCTTCCTAGGGACTCCTGCCAAATCAGGAGAGGCCTCGAAGAGGATGAAATCCCACAGGGATTCTTGAAGAGTTGGCTCTCTGCAGTCAGGGATGAGGGAGAGAGTAGACATAACCTGAGGCACTGAAGAGGGAGGGGCGGACGGAGCCGACTGTGGAGTTGAACCAGGTTTCAACACACTCCGCATGACCTCGAACGCACCCCCGTCAGGCAGAGCCAGAGGTCCCCGCTCCGAGAAGCTGAGAACCTCCCTCGGCACCGACAGAGATGGCTCCGAGGCCGATGTCAGAGCCGAACTCACCAGCGCGAAGCACCGAGAGGAGAGCGGGTCGGACAAGGGTCCAATGCCACTCACCCCTCGGAGCCGACGAGGGAAGTCCCGCCGAGATTCTTCAAAGGAAGAAATCGGAGCCGACGACGGAACCGAAGGACAAATGTATCGGCTCCGACGCTACCACAGTCTCGGTTCCGAGACGCCTGCCCGAGCTCAAAGGAGTCAGAGGAGGAATATTTAGAGGATAGGTTGAAGCATCGACTGATGAGTCAGGCTCTGAAGCATTTGGGCCAGTGCCTCGACTTTAGAAGTCGACTCACTACCTCTGAAGGTCATGATCCAAAGCCTCGATGACCTAGAGGAGTGAGACCTATGGCTCCGTTCAGACAGCAAGGGAGACGCTGGAGCCGAATGAACGGAGCCAAGGGATGGTGACCTAGACCTCTTTCTATATGTGGGCTCCGATGGTCTGATCGGAGCCGACCCAGGAATTAATACCTCGGCTCCAGCCGGAGCCGAGGGAACCACAGAAGCTGTAGTCAAAGACTCATCAGCTCCAGCCGGAGCCGATGTAGCAGTAGGTTTCGGCCTTAGGCCTCGACTCAGAAGCTGGAGTCGAGGTCTTAGAAGCCTTGGAAGGTTTTCCCGCGGTAGCAGTTAGGGAACCTTCAGGCTTAAGCAAACCCCTTAGAATGAGTTTGTTTTTTCTTTCCTGCAGGACTCTAGGGCTGAAGCCATGGCATACAGCACAAGAGTCCTGCAGGTGTAAAGGTCCCAGGCAGTACACACAAGAAGTGTGACCGTCTGTCAGAGACATTTTCTGACAGCACGAGTCACACTTCTTGAAGCCTGAGACCTTTGAATCCTTGGACATTTTCAAGGAACCGAAAGTGTAACCACCACACAAAAACACACACACACACCAATTACACTATCAGAAATAAGTTTAAACTAAATTAAAACTAATGAATTTAGTTAGCTTATATATACAATATAAATCCCTACAAAAAACACATACACACCACTATTAGGGATGGAAGGGCCCGAAGGCCTAAGGAAAGAACTTATCAGTTCTTGTGGGAAAGGGGCTGGATAAGGGTAGAAAGGATAAAAATCCACTACACTAAGGATAAAAAGAGAAAAAACTAAGCTAAAAGGGGTTTAAACAGTTATTAGACTGATCTAATAAAACTGACCTGAAGCCGGTAGAAAAACAACACCTCGATCGCTGTAGCGGCAAACGAGATCTGGGGTAATTCACGCCTAGCATTGTGGGATATAAGGGGAGCCTCGAGCCGGTGGAACCAACTCTCGAGCTTTTAGAGTGGCCGAGTCGGAGCCGAGGTCGGCTCCGAACCCATCCAGCAAGAATGAAGGCGAGATAGACAACTTAACATTTACTAGTTTTCAAAACATAAAGGGAGGGATTTGTTTTATGACTTCCATCTGCCAAAGATCTGAAGTGAATGTATTTTCACAGATAGATGCTAAATACTGCTAACTTGCAGCAGTAAGGGGGGAGGTTATTCTGGGATAGAGTCAGATGACAAGAAATTATGTTATTCTGCAAGCTATCCCAACAGTATTATTTGAGGTAATAATTTAAGAAGTCTCCAAGAGAAACACAGCATTCTGTATTTTGTCTTGGACCTGGCAATAACTAGAACCATTCACCACATCTGCCTTGCTATGTTCATTTGTAGGGTATAGTAGCTGTTTTATATATAGTCAGGAATATAGCAAAGTTTAGTTTAGATATTTTTGTTTATTTATTTGAGACTATCATGCAATGCTGTTTTAAATATTTCCTGTGGTTTTGGACTCTGATGTCACTATGAATATATACTGAGTATTTTTCTTGTTCTTTTATTATTTATTAAATACATTTAGAACTTTCATTGTGACTGATATGTGGGCGGCTGTGGTGGTGCAGTGGTTAGCGTTGCCACTTCACAGCAACAGGTTCTCTGGTTTGATCCTCAGCTGGAGTGCGTTCTGTGCAGAGTCTGCATGTCCTCCCTGTGGTCGTGTGGGTTTCCTCTGGGTGCTCTGGTTTCCTCCCACATTCCAAAGACATGCTGTAGGTGGATTGGGCATTCTAAATTGGCCCTAGGTGTGACTGTGTGCATGTGTGTGCCTTCTGTGGAAGGTTGGCAACTTGACACTGTAAAACTCCACTGCCAATCACGAGCAGACAGGTGATCCGCTGTGGCGACCCTTAACTGGGAAAAGCCAAAAGAAGAAGAAGAATTGTGACTGATATGTGTAGAGATATTTAAGTTCTGTGAGTACTTGCATATTTGTTTGGTGACACTGTGTAGGCCACTCCTAATAGCCTTGCTCTTGGTCAAACTGTCATTTATATTAATAGTAACATTACAGCATAAGATTGGACACCCTTTGTTAAGGGCCTTAAAGTAGGTGATAAGGAGTTGCCTGGTGGCAGTGCTAACTATCTTTTAGTATGGGCAAAAGGGGGCATAGCTAGTAAACCTGTGCCAGCTTTTTCCAGGTGTGTTTGTGTGTGTGTGTGTGTGTGTGTGTGTGTCTGTGTCTGTATAAATAAAACCTCAAATAGTGTGTGTGTCAGCTACTTGGGCATGGGCATGAAGCACTGGTTGGACAGAGAGGGTGCAGCTAGTCTTGCCTTGGCCGGTCAGCTGAGAACTTTGATTACTGTTGCCAGTGGTGAGGCATCACACTTACCATAATTCCCATCTGTGTCATCCATTTTTATTCTTCCTCAACTGTTGAGTTTGGATCCAATCCTCAAATCCAACTTGGCCAATACTGAATTTCATAGCCACTAAAAACTCTTAAGCTCCTCACGTAAACATAATGCACCTACCTCTAGCATACTTCGGATCTCATTTGCCACTTTTTTCTGCTTTTTGCGAAAGATGTGGTTTTCCTGAACTCTCAATTGAGATGTGTGTTTCCTGCATTTGTATATATATATATATATATATATATATATATATATATATATACACATATATATATATATGTATATATATATATATATATATATATATATATATATATATATATATATATATATATATATATATATATATATATATATATAGGTTTACTATTACAAGGTATAGCACTCCTTCGACTGTCGTATAGTTGACAACGGAAGGTCGTAAATATCGAATGTCAAAGTCAAAAAATCAATCTAGGAACGGTGTTAACATGGGTTGAGGTAGGTGTTCATATTATTCTGAACTGCAAACATCTCCCCTACCTCGACCCATGTTGAAACCCATTCCTAGATTGTTTTTTTGAGTTCGCGATTATCAGTTTCGACCTTCCGTTGTCGACTATACGACAGTCGAAGGAGTGCCGTTCGACCTTGCAATAGTAAACCATATATATATATATATATATATATATATATATATATATATATATATACATATATATATATATATATATATATATATATATATATATATACACAAATATATACAGAGTAATGTATGCATATAGATGCACAGATTTCCCTTCTTTTCCACGCATTGTAACTCTTTAATACCATTATTAATAATTTTCTTCCCGTACTTTTTATATTATCTTTCCTTATAGTGTACACATCTGTATAATTCTCTTACTATAGTTGGTATTTTTCTCACTTTTTTTATTCTTCTTTCATATATAAACAAAAAAAAAAACAAACTTCATATTTTCTAATGTCTGACAAGGCACCGGATGGCTTCAAAAAATGTCAGAAGTGTGGGCACAAATTACCCTTATCTGATGCCCATCCTTTATGTATAATATTGTTTAGACCCTCGACATTTACAAGAGGGTTGTACTATCTGCATGTATTTCAATCCATGGGCCTTAGCAGATAGGAAAAATAAATTCATATTGAAATATTTGCTTCCATCCTCATTTGGAGAGTCTATCTGTGGGTTTCAGTCCCCCAGAATGAAAATTAAGGAGACCTTGGCTAAGTCTCCAAGGGCATCTATTTTTCCCATGCTTTTATTTGGGCCACTGAAGAAAAAAATCTAAAATAGATCCAAAATCTGCTCAGGTTACGTCCTTCAGATCTGATGAGAAAATCTTTGGATCCAAGCTGTTCCAATCTGAAGATTCTACTGAGAAAGAGAGATTCTCCGAAGTCAGATCCAGTTCCTTCTAGGGTTCCCTCTCCTTTCCTGGAGGGATGCTGTTCAAAGTCACCATCCCTTGCATCAACTATTTCTTCCAGGAGACTAATTGAGGAAGATGTGGACAGGATGATGAGGAAGTTTCCCTTGGCATAGATTCAGATGGATGTTCTCCCAGCAGGGAGCCTGTAAATCTCTTACACCATCATTGTCTACTCCTTCTCTGATCCCACCATTTTTTTCAGAATCCCTGGATCCAAACCTTTGGGGTCCATCTAGCTTGGATCCGAAAATACCTTTATTTTAGGATCTGAAAACTTCTGTGAGTGCACTGGCTCCAACTTCTTCGGATCTGGATGACTCTCAGAGCTGAAGCTGCCTTGTTGGGTCCAAGGCATTGGAGTCAACTCTAGAGTTTTTGGAGCCATCTCTGCCCCTTAGAGCTTCAACATTGGATAGCTTGTCTCTGGTGTCTGTCCTTGGGGAATTGCTCTTGGTACAGAGGGAGGCAATGATCCAGAAACCTGTCTTCTCAGAGCCACTAACTTCTTCCTCCCTGGGGTGGTATACCAACAAGTTTGTGAAAAGAGTGTTTTCTGTACTGAAAGGATGGATAGATCCAGACCCTTCAGATTTCCAATCCAGTTTACAGATGCCTCTGCGCTTGGAGCCGCATCATTCTACACCACAGGGACAGCCAGCTTAAGGCCTCCAGATCAACCAAGAGGGCATTACAATTTCTTCCAGAACTTTACCAGATCATCCCACTGATGAAGTTCTTCAGAAGAGGAAATGTAAAAGGAGGCACTTGGACTCTCTGCAAGAGTCAATCACTGAGGATACTGGTTCAATGATGGAGAAAGGTCCCCATGATCACCTCTGGAAGACTTCACATTTGGAGACATTCCTGAGATCCTTAAAGAGCCAGTTGGTTGAACCTCCACCAACCCTTCATTGGAGGAATCAGTATTTCTGGAAGCCTTTGGAGCTGGCCCATCTACTTGCCAGGTTACTCCGCCCAGTGAAAAGCACATTGATTTGACCTATAGGCAGGTGTTGAAGGAACCTGACTCAGTTGAGCCAGTTCCAAAGAGGCCAGATTGGATTCATCTCCACCTGTTGGGAAGGAATTCTGGAAAAAGAAGAGTGCCAGTGGATGCCATGGTCATGTCGGCATCCACTAAGAAGGAACTTGCTGAGCAATGTTCTTCTGTCCATCCCCCTAACAGGGATTCTAAGGCAATAGACAGGTTTGGGAAGCATGTTTATGCTTCAACAACCTTTGCCCTAAGGTTTCAGAAATATTTGGCACATTCTATCAGATTACAAATGGATTTGATCAAAGAACTTTCAAAATCCTTTTCAGGGACCATTACTTCTGAGGCTCAACCTTCTGTGGCCTCTCAGTTGGCTACCCTCCTATCCATTTCAAATTTCATCCATGAGGCTTATATCACATGAAGCTGAAGATGCCTCTAGGCTTAGGCCTATCCATTAGGTGGCATGCCTGAATGCACTTGTGTGATTCCATGAAACTTTCAAATCCTGATTTGGCAATGCTGCCTTTGAAGGTAATTTGTTGTTTGGCCCAAAAGTGAAGGACACACTCTTCATGTGTGAGAAGGATGGAAAGACCCTCACTGCAGGGGGGGGTATGTTTTTGACTCCTCAAAGATCCTTTTCTAGGAATCATTGAAGTGGTTGGAAGATGTGAAAGTCCCAGGATCCTTTCCAGGACAGACATGGAGATAGTTTCCCTAGGGGCAGAGGGGGGAAGTCTAATAGGTGATGATGCCTCCATGGCAGTGAAGGCCTCAAAACCAGTGGTCCAGAGATTCTTTTTCTGAATGAGCCTACCAGTGCTCCGGAAAGGCGTCCCAATTGTTCACCTCTGGATGCAATCAGGGGTCAACTATCCCTGCACCAGTCAGTCTGGCTAGATATAACAAGAGATACTTAGGTACAGAGAATTATTTCCAGAGGCTATATAATTCTCTTTTCCCTGTCACATCCAACTGTACACAAGATTCCCCATGTTCCACCCAGTCAGAGGAAAAAAGTAGTAATAGAAATACAAAAGCTGCTAGAAAAAAGGAATCATCCAGGAGGTCCCATCAGACCAGATAGAATCCAGAACTTACACAAGATCCTTTTTAGTGCCCAAACAAAACAGGGGACTGGAGACCAATTCTGGATCTCAGTGAAATGAACAAGTCAGTTCAATGAACAAAGTTTCAGATGGTCACGGTTCAGTCCATTCTACCCTTTCTGGGCAAGGATGAATGGATGTGCTCAATAGAACTTCAGGATGTGTACCATCAATAAAAATGAATAGACAATCCAGAAATGATTTATTCTTCCTGTTGGGATGTGTACAATTGCATAAAAATGAATAGACAATCCAGAAATTATTTATGCGTCCTGCTGGGAGCCAGTCACTATCACCAAATGCATGGTAATAGTAGCAGCTCACTTGAGACTGCAGGGATTCTAAGTGTTTCCATATCTAGACAACTGGCTCATTACCTCCCCTACCATGCATCTAACATTACTGGCAAGAGATCAGGTGATCCAGACTTGTTCTCATCTGGGGATAACCATAAATTACAAGAAATCTCAGTTACAACCAACTCAGACCTTGGAATTCATAGGAGCAGTCTTCAACATGACTTCAGTGACAACTTCTCTTCCTTTCTCAAAAGTGCAGACTGTCAGGTTCTAGGTGAGAAAAATAATTTGCAATACCAAAATTTCAGACCACTTAATTCTTCAACCCTGGGGTCAATGTCAGCTGCCATTATCTTAGTCTCTCTAGCAAGATTTCCTGTGAGAATTCCAGAATGGATTTTAGCAACACAGTGGTCAATTCTTTCCCACCACATGTCAACACAGATAACAGTCACTCAGGCATGCAAGAAATACCTTTGATGGTGGATTCGATCAGATCAGGTTCTATAAGGTCATCCTTTCATTCTCCCTCAACCCAAGGCCATAGTGAATGTGGACACTTCCCACATTGGGTAGGGGGCACTTCCTGGGGAAAACAGTCCGAGGCACATGGTCCATCAAAGAGGCCAATTTACATATCAATGTTCTAGAGATGAGAGCAGTGCTCTTAGCACTGCAGGCCTTCCAGGATGCTCTCTCTTTTGAGACAATTGTGATTCAAACAGACAATATATCAATTGCTTGGTACATCAAAAAGCAAACAGGAACCAAATCCTAAGCCTTGTGTTGAGGAGCACTCAGAGTGTGGCAATGGGTGATCTCATCCAACCACTTTCTCATAGCAATGCACATTCCGGGGACGTTCAATGTAACAACAGACAAATTGAGCAGGTCCATTCTTTTACCTCACAAGTGGTTTCTCAGCAAGAAAGGGACAGATATGATTTTCCATCAATGGGACCAGCCTTGCTGCAATCGTTTTGCATCTTCACTAAACAACAAATACAGCAACTTATTTGCCCTGATCCACCCATCGGGAGAATCACAGAGAGATGCCCTACTCCATGATTGGTCCCTGGTTTACTTTATGCCACCCCCCAAACTCCCTTAATTCCTAAATTCTGACAGAACACTGCCTGGCTGAAGAGCAAAGTCATCCTTATTGCTCTTTACTGGACTCAACAAATTTGGTTCCTCTTTCTTTGGCCTCAAGAAATTTATCCACCTTGGAGTCTGGATCTGATTCCAGACCTTCTGTCTCACCCGACAGGCATGATTCACCAGGACATCTCAAACCTCAAGCTAACCGCATGGTTTCTCCAATTGCAGTAAGAGCCAGACCATCTATGCTCTCTTCCCCATCCATCATATACTTTTATCTTCTCATAAGGCTTCTACAAGAAAATGTTATAGAAGTAAATGGAAAAGGTTTGTTTCCTGGACACAATAAAAGTCCATTGACCCCTTCTCAGCTCCTGTACAATGTGTACTTGATTTTTTGGCAATGGATTTTAATGAGGGAGCTAGTTCCTTGATGATTAAAGCTTAGTTAGCAACGTTCTCTAATTTTCATATTGGATTTCAAAATTCTTCTCTGGCTTTGTCTAAACTTTGTAAAACATTTTTGAGAGGCACATTCCTATGGAGACCGCCATATAAAGACCCCACTCCAGCATGGGATTTGAACTTGGTACTGCAAGCCTTGACTCATTCCCTCATCGAACTAGCAGCAAAATGTGATATTAATTTTCTGACCTGGAAAACTATATTTCTAGTGGCTATTACCTCTGCCAGAAGAATTTCAGAACTTCAGACATTGTCATCTAAACCTCCCTACTTGATCTTTCATAAGGATAGAGTCACTTTACATACCAATGCCTCTCCTTTCCAATGTCGTGTTAGAATCCAGCATCAATCAATCTATTAGTTTGCCAGTTTTCTTCCTGAAATTTGCAAACAATAGAGAATATATGTTGCATTTGTCAGATGTTCATAGACAATTACATTTTTACTTACATAGGACAAAAGAAATTAGAAAGACAGCCCAATTATTTGTATCATTTGTAGATTCTAAATTGGGCAAATCAGTTGCAAAGGTGACTTTAACCAGATGGCTGACATATTGTATATTATTTATTTACAGCAAATTAGGCCTATTCTTACCAAGACCTCTAAGAGCCCATTCAACTAGGCCCATGGCTACTTCTACAGTACTTCCCTTTAGAGCTTCCATGGACAAAATATGTGCAGCTGCAACTTGGTCCAACCCTCATACCTTTCATTACAAATTGGATCTGGTCTTGAGATGAAGAGCAGTTTTTGGCTCAAATATGCTCAGGAATATCCTTCCTTAGATTCCACCTGGGATTTTAGGTAGCTTGGGACTCTATCCCACCAGTTGAGGATAGAATGAAAATGGACAACATCAGATAAAAAAGTTATGTACTTACCATAACATTCCATTTGTGTTGCCCATTTTCATTCTTCCTCAACTTCCCACCCACCAACCCCCATCCTTTGCCATTACTGACCTCTGGAAGAACAAGAGACTATAAGAACACCAATATCCTTCATACTGAGCGCCAGATATGACCTTTCTCTCAAGAAAGTTGTAGTGATTCTTTCTACTTTATGTAAGACAGCAAACAAGATTTGAGGTATGTTAGGGGAGGAATTCGAGAGTTTTTGGTGGCCATGAGCTTTAGTAACAGCAAAGTCAAATCTGAGGATTGGATTTCAACCCAACAGTTGAGGAAGAATAAAAAATGGAAGACACAGATAGAATGTTATGGTAAGTACATAACTTTCTTATTTTTTACTGTGTGCATGAAGATAACGCATCTTGTTTATATATATATATATATATATATATATATATATATATATATATATATATCTATATATATATCTATATATCTATATATATATATATATATATATATATATACACATACATACACACACACACACACACACACACACACACACACACACACACATATACATATATATATATATATATATATATATATATATATATACACACACACACACACACATATATATATATATATATATATATATATATATATATATATATATATATATATATATTTATTTATTTATTTTATTTATTTTATTTGAAGTTTGCTTGCCAGGATGGTCCATTGGGCTGAATGAGCCCATTTTCAATGGAGTCCTGGGGAGAAAAGCTCCATAGATACAATATCAAATATACAAGTAAAGAATAAAAGTAAAATACAATAAAATAACAGTTTGTTAAGGTGTCAGAATAGTACATATAATCACAAGTAAATGTTAATGCAACAGGAAAACACAGAAGAGCATATGCAACAATTCATATCAGTTTACAATTTTTTAGTCTCTATATTTACTAGCAAAAAGAAAAGATAAAAGTGTTAAGTAAGACAATAGTTAGTAGGTGTGTGCAGAAGATATTAGCATAAGAGGTTAATTACAATGTGTATGTTCTCATAGGAGGGATGAGTTTGTAGACTAAGGGGGTAAGGTAGTAGCTGGTGATGTTATGCAGGATGGGAACATGAGCATTCCCAGAGAGATGATAAATGTGAGTGGAGGAGAGGTTTAAAGATGGGAAGGCTGCTGGTACTGTGGATATGAGGTGGGAGGGAGTTCCAGAGATGGGCAAGGGAAAAGGAGAGTAAGAGTTTGCCTGCTGGACAGGCTGGTTTGTGGAGTTCAATTAGGTTCTGAGTGCTGGTTCTTAGGGGTCTGCTAGGTTGGTGCATGGTGAAGGCTGAGGTGAGTGAGGGGCAGAGTGAGGGCTTGAAAATGAGCTTATGAGCATGAGTTAGTTGAGTGTAGGTAAGGTAGTTTGGGAGCTCTAGCCAGTTTAGTTTGTGGAGGGCAGTACAGTGATGAGAGGAGGATCTGTGCCCAGTGGTGAATTTAGCGATTTTGTTGTAGCAGGAGGAGAGTTTTGTTTTGATAGAGGATTTTAGGTTGGTTAAGAGTGGGGCACCATAAAGGAGAGAAGGGATAAGGTATGTGGTAGATAGGAGGAATCTAGTGGATGGGGAGAGGAAGCGAATATGGCGGTAGAACATACCGAGTTTCTGATGCGTTTTATTAATGTTTGTTTGTATATGGGAATCAAATGTAAGCTGATTATTGATAAGAGCTCCTAACAGTTTAGCGCTGGAAACAATTTCTAGGGATGTGTTGTTTTGACTGATTATGAGAAAAGAATTTATGTCTATAGTTATGCTTTTGGATGGGGTGAATAACATGAGTTTGGTTTTTGATGCATTGAGAGCTAGATGGTTATCCTGCATCCATTTTTCAGTGGTTGAGAAGGCATCTTGAGTTAGTTTTATAAGGGAGGGAATGGAGTTTGCAGCACAGATAATAGGTGAATCGTCTGCATATTGGACTATTTTAGCATTTGGGATATTGTGGTGGAAGTCATTAATGAAGATGTTGAACAGTAAGGGATCTAATATGGAACCTTGGGGTACACCAGTGTCAGTGTTGAGGAAAGAGGAGGTAGATTTCTTCCATTTGACAGATTGTTGCCTGTTGGAAAGGTAACTGGAAACACCAGTTGATACAAGAGGGTGAAAGATGTAGGTTAGAGAATTTGGTCAGCAGGAGGGAATGGGAGATGGTATCGAAGGCCTTAGAAAGGTCTAGGAAGAAGTTGGAGACAATGCAGTTAGAGTATCTAGCTTTATTTACAGTTTCGAGGAAGGAGAGTAGTGCAGTAGAAGTGCTGTGACCGGGTCTGAATCCATGCTGTGTTGGGGTTAGTAGGTGGCTGTTGGTGAGGTATGGTAATAGTTGTATGTGGATACATTTTTCAAGTAGTTTAGAGATGGGAGATAAGATGGTAATAGGTCTAAAGTTAGAGATGTTATTGTTGTTTCCTCCTTTAAGGAGGGGAATAATGTAGGCTTTTTTCCAAATTTGGGGCACATAACCTTCTTGGATTGACCGGTTTATAAGTATACAGATGGGGGAGGCAATGTCTTCAGCAGCTGTCTTTAGGAAGAAGGAAGGGATATTATCAGGGGCATTAGAGCAAGGTTTTAATTTTAAAAGGAATTTTTTATAGTAGATACAGGTATGAGTTTGAGAGAGAAGAGAGGAAGGTGGGAGGTGGAAGAGCCTGAGGAGGAAGGGGTAGTGGGAATTGTAGCTGAGTGAGTGGAGTTATTAGTGAAAGATGATGTTAATTTAGATATGGAATCAATGAAGAAGCTATTAAATTGGAAGGCTAGGTCGGTATCAGAAGTATTGTGATCAGGGTGTGGGTTTTCCTTTTTGCCAGGATTGAAGAGGGAGAGATACTATCCCAGAATTTTTTTGGGTTAGTCTTGTGATTATTTTGGAGGGTGATATAGTAGGATTTGCGGTCAGAAGTGATAAGTTTCTTAACTCTGTTGCGAAGTATTTTGTATTCATTTAGGGTGGCTGGGGTTTTGTTTTATAGTAGTTTTTCAAGGTTTACT
>NC_056731.1:1835872433-1835912433 GCF_019279795.1 Protopterus annectens
ACATCCAGATCTGCTCTGAGTTACAGCACAATGGCACGAAAATTACAGAACCAACTGATATTGCCAACATCCTGGAAGATAGGTTCAGTGCGAACTTTACCCCCCCTCTCATCCCCTAAACGGCCCATATCTATACAGGAAGAATGCAGAGTCTGTGTAATCACAACTATGCAGGTAAACGCTGCACTCTCTAAAGCCAAAAACACAGCATCCATGGAACTGGACAACATCCCAGGCTGCATTTTACACAAACTTCAGAATGAATTGGCTCCCCACTTAAGCACCATGTTCAATAATATTGCCTTACATCAGGCTTTGTGCCCACTGAGTGACGTACAGCAACAGTTATCCCACTCCACAAAGGGGGAGCCACCACTGATCCCAGGAACTATCGACCTATTAGCCTGATGAGCCTGGTCTGCAAGGCCATGGAACGTATCATCATGGAACTCATAAACAAAGACATTGGTAACCTCCAAACTCTGGATCCCACCCAGTTCGGGTTTGTGAAAGACAGATCATGCCTCCTGAACCTGATCAACTTCTTTGAGGCAGTCACCAAAGCCATAGATGAGGGTAAGGTGGTTCACACAGCCTATCTTGACCTCGCCAAGGCTTTCCCCCATTCTGGAATTATAGATAAACTCACTAAACTAGGTATAAATCCCTACATCACAAGATGGGTTGCCAACTGACTCACTGACAGAACCCACACTGTAAAAGTTGCAGACTCCAAATCTGACCTCAAAGCAGTGACAAGTGGAGTACCACAGGGTTCCATCCTGGGACCTCTACTGTTTGGTATCTACTTCTCTGAAGTACAGGCTAACACAGAAGGCCTCTAGCTAATGAAGTTCGCAGATGACTGCAAACTAGGAGCCATAGTCAAGTCCCCAAATGATGTGGACATCCTATAGAAGGGCCTCACTGAGACAGATGCCTGGTGTCAGAGCCATGGCCTCAAGCTCAATGCCAAAAAGTACAGTGTCATCCCCTTTGGTAAAAACTCTGTACTCCAAGGGACTTAATTTTATACCATCTGGTTTTACTGATGTCACGGACATCATTATAGACATTAAAATGTTCACAAGAAGCATTAGTTTGAAAATGTTATTTGGTGATGATGAATGTACTACTAATGACAATGCCAATGTGAATGTGTTTAGAAAACCTTCAACGTTCATACCCCAGTTACATCCTATGTTAGATGCCTTTGAGCGAGCATGTGAGAAAGATTTGATAGATTTATATAAAAGGAATGACATAAAACCAGACTTTTATAACATGACTTTGAAGGAAAAAGAAGCCATATTAAGTTTACAAAGAAACAATGATATCATAATACGACAAGCCGATAAAGGTGGGGCAATTGTGATAATGGATCATGATATGTATAGAAATAAGATAGGTGAACTATTATCAGATGCTGTAACTTATCAATCCTTGAATGGTATTTCGTTAAATAAGATTATTAAAGATGTGCACAGTCATTTATATGACTTATTACTGAGCAATGTGATAGACGTTGATCTATACAAATACTTCCTGGTTGAAAAAACGTTGATTCCTGTTTTCAGGGGGCTACCGAAAGTTCATAAGGATTTACTTAATCCACCACTAAGACCTATTGTCTCAGGAAGTGGATGGTTCACTGAGCCTATGTCGATTTATTTGGATAAGCAATTTAAACCAATTGTGGATGGGATTAAATCAGTAGTGAGAGATACCCAACATTTTCTTGAAAATCTTGCTGAATACAATTTCATCCAGGTTACACATTGAGAGTGATATACTAGTAACTTTGGATGTGGTATCATTATTCACCTCAATACCTAATAGCATAGGGATAGACTATGTAAGGTTAATAGTCATAGAAAAAGGCATCCCAAGCAATCAGGTCATAAAATGGATGTTGATTTTAGATATTGTATTGAGTAACAATGTTTTGATGTATGATGACATGTATTTTTTACAGCAGAAAGGGGTAGCTATGGGGACCCCTTCTGCCAACTCATATGCCAACTTAGTGTTGGCATATTGGGAAAGCACATATATAATGGGTAATACCTCATTTTGTGACTGTATCAAGCACTATGGACGTTTTGTAGATGATAGATGATGTGCTTATAGTTTGGAGTGGCACTGAAGAAGAACTGAATGATTTTGTCACCTATATAAATAGCACAATGAATTTTTTGAGGTTTGAATGTACATATTCATTTAGTACCATTGAATTTTTAGACGTTAGATTAAACAAGGGTATCAATGGTATGGAGACGGTTATGTTTAAGAAACCTTGTTGGAAGAACAATTTATTACATCGAAACAGTATGCATCCCAGACATGTTTATTCCAATATATTGAAAAGCCAGGTCTACAGAGCATCTAGGTTGACAACACAGGGGGGTGAACATCATGAACAACAGAAGATACTAGCGAATAATTTTTTGGAGAGAGGGTACAACAAGAGAGAAATTAAAGACACATTTGCAGTATGTAATAAACATAGAATGGACAAGGGTAAACCTTTTCTCCACAGACGTAAAGATACTACAGTGGATGGAGGGCATTCTAGGATACATAATAAGAATAGGTGGGTTATTCCATTTACTAATAGAAATACACAAATTAAAGAAGTTATTAATAACAATTGGAGACTCCTGACCATTGATGAGAGAATAAGGGAATTGGTTGATTATAGACCTAACATAACCTACAGGAATATGAAGTCGTTAAAAAGATTATTATGTTATGAAAGAAATAGTGTAGATAACAGATTTTCCCAGAGAATAGGGACTTATGCATGCAGATCCTGTAATCAATGTATGTACATAATAAATGATAATAGGTTTGCTCACCCAGGGACTGGACGTAAATATACATTTAGGTTCTATGCTGATTGTAAATCTAGGGATTTGGTTTATTTAGCTCAGTGTCAGCTATGTAGGTTTTTTTATGTTGGTAAAACGAACAGGATGTTACAAGAATGCATTAGGGAACATTTATATGCCATCAATAAAGAAAATACAAGTAATGCTTTGGCACAACATGTTATTGATAATGGCATGACACATACTTTTAAGTTTAGGGTTCTGGAACTGGTTAGGAAGACCAACAGACTTGGCAATATAAAGAATTATATGGAAGAGATAGAATGTAGATGGATAATGAGGCTACAAGCACACAAAGCATATGGCCTGATTGATAAGGTCTCATTAAAGCCATTTTTGAAAGCGAGACCATATAAACATTAAAATGTATTAGTATACAAATATGTTTTTATCAATTTTATAGTATTTTATTATAAATAGGGTATTCATTTCTGTTACCTATATATATATATATATATATATATATATATATATATATATATATATATATATTGGCATACGATGTGTACGAAATGTTTTATTGGCTTTTAGCATATGTTCTAATGCTTCCAGAAATAAATAAGTGTATGCATCTTTTAATTTTAATTGAATAATTCCTATTGAATGTTAATTAATAGGAGTTGGATTAGATGAATGATATATAAGGTTGTGTAGAGCATTATGTTGGTGTTAAAGTCTGATGAAATGTTTTTTTAAATGTGAAAGCGCTCACTTGGATCCTGCATTCATTTTGTTTTATTAAAACTCTTGAAGTGAAGACTGGAGTTGTTTGTTATCTTCAGCTGTGGAGAGCCTCTTTCGTGCATGCTTTTACTTGGAAAAACTCTGTACCCATGAACTACCACATAGGCAGCAATCTACTTAACACTGAATGCGTGATGAGACCTTGGGACCCAGGTGGACAGTAGTCTCTCCTTTGATAGTCACATCATCACAGTAGTCAGGAAGTCCTTCTATGTGGCACACCTCATCATAAAAGGGTTCTCATCCAGGAAAAAAGAAGTCATTGTTCCCCTGTACTCGACACTCATTAGACACATTATAGAGTACAACGCCCCTTTTGGAATGTATCTTACAAGACATCTGCAGCAGCTGGAAAGGCCACATAAGTACCTCACAAAGAGGATTACTGGCCTCAAACAAATGCCCTACACTAACCCCCTCAAAAAACTCCAGCTTTATCCGTAGCATATCACCTACTCCGAGGTGATCTCTGCCTAACATATAAAGCTATGTCAAACCCAGAGCTGTTGGACATGCTACACCTAAAGAAATCCCAATCCATCCGAACTACATGCTCTAGGGACCTAAACCTTGTCACCACAATAAACACGACATGCTGGAGGGATAGATTCCTGTCCCAGAGACTTCCCATACTCTGGAACAGGCTACCCATCTATGCCAAGCAAAGTTCTTCATTAGCACTCTTCAAGAAAAATCTTGATGAGTGGATGGGAAATAGGGAATATACCCCGGGGATCACATCTGTGTCTCTGCTCGACAGTGGCTCAGGAAAATAACTTTCTTGGGTGGCGTAAGCCAGGGAACCTTGTTGGCTAGGCTTACGTAGGCCCTTGGGCCGATAGCCTAGTACCTACCTATGAACCTATGAACAATGCTGAAATATTCCCTTCCCTCTTAGAAATCAATGATCTCAAAAATATCTGTCTTGACACTGTTTACACTCCCCAGGCAAAAGCAACTCAGCTTTAGAGGACATTCTACCTTGGCTATCAACAAATATCAGCCAAAAAACATAATCTTAGGTGATGTAAATATTGATTGGCAATCTCTTTTTGCTCCTAACCCTACCTCTGTCATAAATCAATACAGCTTTACATGCCTCATCATCTCTAAACGAGATACAGCAAATACTCCAGTAGAACTTCTATTGTTCTATGCTCTCACATCTGACCCAAGTAAAATTATCTCCTCGGGCACTTTCCCAAACACTGAGTGACCACCTCCCAAGCTTTCGTAAAAAATTGCAAAATGACTCCCAAATGTAACACAACTATGACACAGTCCACAACTTAGATCAATTTAAGAAAGAAGCATTCATAGAAATATTGAAAGCTTGCAACTGGCATTTGCTAAAAACTTACTCTCTGGATGAAGCAGTTCAATATTTTAATGATGCCTTTTTCACTATATTAAAACAGTCCGCCCCAGCTTGACACACAAGAATCAAATTCAATCCTCCCTCTTCAATGGTGAAGCAGGTAGTGGTATTGCTTCACAGCAAGAGGTTCTCCAGTTCAATTCTTGGCTGGGGTGCCTTGTATGTGGAGTCTACATGTCTTCCCTATTTGTATGAAACAGAGTATAAAGGATTAGTCCAGATAAAACTATTTTAGCAGATCTAGGAGACTCTCTCTCTCTGATACTCCTTTACCCTCCATGCGGGAGGAATAGAAACCTTGTTGAAGTTTCCAGTAGTTTATTTAGTGAAGTAGGTAGATAGACAAGTGTTCTTGTTCTAATAAATTACATTCAAATGGTTATTTAAAGGCAGTTACAGACAATGTTGGGAGGGTCCATTGGAGCTGATTGGAGGAAAATCCTAAAGCTTAGATGTCAGTCCCTTATTTGAATATTCCTGAAAGACCCGTGAGGGTTTACCAGCTCAGCAGCCTCTGGAACCCCACTCTTAGTTAAAAGGTTTTATTTTTATTTTTCACTTCTAACAAAGAAAATGCGACAACACACTGTGAGCTACAACCAACTATATTTAAGAAAACACTTTCACCTGAGCTTCATCATGTCCATCTAATAGAATGGTTTACACTCTGATAATTGAACATGTGGCTATCACCAGACTTTTTTAGTCTGTTTTGTAACACATGTAAAATGAGAGGCTGTGTCTGTATCAGAGAGTTATGCACCAAAAATCAATCACATTTGCTACAAAAGCTCACTGCACCTCAAACCAAGATACAGTAATACTGTAAGTATCCCAAACAATACTTGTCCTCCATTAACAATTTGTTAAATTCAGGCTTCCCAGCCCAGCTAACCCCTACTACCATAAGCCATACCAAACCTATTTCTAACCAACACTTTAAACCTTTACTCACCTCCCTCATAAAAAATACATCCGCGTACTCCCCCTTTCCATTCCAAAAGAATTATCCTCTAAAATCCCTGTTGTCTACATCCAGAAAGTTACCATCTCCACTATTAAAAAACTACTAAATAAGCTAAACCCACTACACTCACTACTGATAATCTTCCCTCAGAATGCATTAGCATTCTGTCTCTATTCTTATAAACAAATCTATCCAAGAACTTTGGGCAGTGCAGTGGTGCAACGGTTAGCATTGTCACCTCACAGCAAGAGGTTCTCTGGTTTGATTCTCATCTAGGGAAGGTTCTGTGTAGAGTCTGCATGTCCTTCCTGCATTTGTGTTGGTTTCCACTGAGTGCTTCAGTTTCCACCCATATTCCAGAGACGTGTCTGGAGCATTTCTCCCCAGGCCTTCACTGAAAATGGGCTCTGTTCCAGTTCAACTTTCCCAATAAACAAATATTAAAAATAAAATAAATAAGAAAACTATGTACCCATGATCTAGTAAAAGTGATTAATATGTACCCCTGATCTGGAGAAAGTGATTAATTATTCCCTTACACAAAAAAGGAGACTCTACTGAATTTGGTAATTACTGCCCAATAGTCATTCTTTCTCTAGTAATAAAAATGTTTAGAAATTCTATACAATCCCAACTTCTCAAACATTTAATAGATAACAATTTCCTCTCCTCTGCCAAGCACATGGTTCAGGCCACACCATAGCACTACCACAGCTCTTCTTAATTTCACCCATCGTATCAACCTTCACAGGCACTCTGGAAACTTTGTTTACTCTCTATTCCTTGACTTATCTAAGATTTGACACTATCCCATCAGATTTTTCTCCATAGGCTGCCTTCACTAGGCCTTGACACCTCCTCCCTCACCTGGCTCCACAGCTACTTTTCTAACAGGCTGCAGTCAGTAAAATTGCAGAACAAACAATCACCATTCTTGCCCATCCCAGTAGGACTGCCCCAAGGCTCATTCGTGGGCCCCATACATTTTAACATTTTTATTAATGACCTCTATAGTGCTATTAATGACAACAATCATTTAGTATGCTGATGATGCTACACTGATAACCACAGCTAACCCTTTAAGAATCTACAAAACAAGCACCTACAAAACATACGCATAAATACACAAAAACATATTCGGAGGCATTAGGTACCAATCTGAAAAAGAAACAGTGCCCTCCAAAGCAGACAAGCAAGCAACCTGCACCCCCAAACACAAGCCAGAAAACACATAATTCACCTCAGCAGTGTGCCTCACAACAGCCCCTAAGGCTAAACACCATACCCAACATGCTAGTAATAGGAGACTCTATAGTAAGGCACACGGATGTTCCACTCACCAGGCTGAACAAGGAGAAGGTTACTGTCAGCTGCCTGTCAGGTGCTTGGATCCGCCACATAACACAAGCACTTAGGCCACTCCAGAACAAGTACAAGTATGATGCTGTCATTGTACATGTTGGTGTGAATGATCGAAGACGTACCTCCCTGGACTACATGAAAAGAGACATTGAGGAGCTCTCTGATCATGTAGCCCAAGCTGGTATGACCCTGACCTTGAATAGCATACTACCTTCACCTAGAATGATACCACAATACAAAGACAAAATGATCAATTTCAACAATTGGCTAAGCTGCTGGTGTCATTCTAAGGGGATCCAGTGTCTGTCTGCCTGGGATGACATGATAGACAAGCCTCGCTGTTTTGCCAGAGATGGGTTGCACCTGTCACACCTAGGTTTTCGAATACTGGCCAAGGCTCTTGCCATCCCCATAGTGCCTTTTTTAGGCAAGGCTCAAAGGACAAACCAACCACCGTAACCAGCACAGGTAACCAAAAACTAAGGGTAATGCTACTCAACCCCAGAAGTCTCAACCTCAAAATGCACACACTCGAGGCTCTCCTCAGCATGGAGAAAATCAATGTTTGTGCAGTGACGGAAACCTGGTTTAAGGCTCAAGAGAGCACCCCAGCACTGCCAGGTTACAATTCATATCATACCTTCCAGCCTCAGTTACCGGATCGCAGTACAAAGGGCGGAGGTGTATCCATATTCATCAAGGATACCCACATCTCCAGGTTAGTAGCGCAGCATGATGCCCCAGAGATCATCCATGTGCAACTATCAGCAGGCAAAACCACATTTCAAGTTGTAGCCGGTTATAGATCGCCCACCATGTCCCAAGATGCTCAATCTGCATTCCTTGAGACATTGGAAAATATAAAGGTCCTACCCAACACCATACTCTTGGGTGATTTCAACTACCCTGGTATAGACTGGGCGAACTACCAATGTTCAAACTCCTATGCTCAGCGATTCATAGAATTTATAAATTCAAATGCCCTTGAACAACTAGTATGTTCCCCCACTAGAGGGGACAACATATTGGATTTAATCATCACAAATATGGGCGCCCACTATACCACACCCATTATCACTCCCTCCTTGGTCAGATCCGACCACAAACTGATAACCCTGGACATCCTCACCCCTCCACCTCCCCCAGTCAAAAAAAACATAGTCAAAAACCTTTCCAAAGCAAACTTCAAACTACTTGCATCTGAAGTGGAAAGCTTCACTATTCCCTTGCAGAAGGATAATGATATCCAGGATGTGGAATCCTACACCAAGGCACTCTATATGCATCTTCAGGATTGCATGGACCGTGCTATCCCAAATAAAACCAAGACTCCTTCCTCAAGCAAGAAGAAACCAGTCTGGTGGACCCTGGCCATAAGCAAACTTTACAATAAAAGGAGGAGACTTATACAAAAAAGGCCAAATCTCAAGTAGAAAAATCATCCCTGATTAGCATTAGTAAGAAATTGAGGGCCCTCATCAAGTCAACTAAAGCCATTTTCGAAAAGAAGGTTGCCAAGGATGCTAAGGATAACCATAAGGCCTTCTATGGCTACATCAAAAACCTAAATGGCAATGCTCAGGTCTGTTCTGAGCTAGTACAAAATGGAACAAAATACACTGACCCTTCTGACATTGCCAACATCTTGGCTGACAGGTTCAGTGCAAATTTCTCCCCCCCTCACCACCTACAGGGCCTATTACCATTCCAGGCGATTGTGTAAGTCCAATTATTACTGATACGTTGGTTAACAAGGCTCTATCTAAAGCTAAAAACACTGCCTCCATGGGACCAGATGGTGTCCCAGGCTGTGTCATATGTGAGCTCCAAAAGGAATTAACCCCGCATCTTAATACCCTGTTCAGTCTCAGCCTCTCCACAGGATATGTGCCCGGAGAATGGTGCTCGGCAACGGTGGTCCCGCTACACAAGGGTGGGGCCACAACTGACCCTGGGAACTACCGAACAATAAGCCTGACCAGTCTGATCTGTATGGCTATGGAGCAAATCATTATGGAACTCATAAATGGAGAGATTGGGAACCTCCAGTCGCTGGACCCCACACAGTTTGGCTTCGTCAAGGGCAGATCATGCCTCCTGAACCAGGTGGATTTCTTTGAGACAGTCACTCAGGCTATAGATAAGGGAAAGGAGGTACACACGGCTTACCTTGACCTTGCTAAAGCATTTGACACCATTCCTCATTCGGGTATTATTGATAATCTCATCAGCCTGGGCATAAACCCTTACATCACAAGATGGATCACAAACTGGCTCTCAGACAGATCCCATAAAGTAAATCCAGACCAGTAATGAGTGGTGTGCCTCAGGGCTCTGTCCTGGGGCCCCTCCTGTTTGGCATATACATCTCAGAAGTACAGGCAAGCATGGAAGGGCTGTGGCTGACTAAGTCTGCGGACGACTTAAAACTGGGTGATATAATAGAGCCTCCGGCCGACATGGAGATCCTCCAGAAGGGCCTAAATGAGACTGATGCATGGTGTCAAAGCCATGGTCTCAAGCTAAATGCAAAAAAATGCGTAGTAATCCCCTTTGGAAAAAACAGAGTACCCGCAAACTACAACATAGGAGGTAATCCCCTGAAATCTGAAGAAGAAATAAGGGATCTAGGGACCCAAGTAGATAGCCAGCTTTCCTTTGATAACCATGTGGTTAGAAAATCCTTCTATGTGACCCATCTGATCATGAAAGGGTTCGCATCAAGATCTAAGGATGTAATGGTGCCCCTCTACTCTTCCCTCATCAAACCTATTATTGAGTACAATGCACCAATTGGAATGTACCTGGCTAGACACCTCCAGCAGCTGAAAAGACCACAGAGGTACCTAACCAAGAGAATTACTTGCCTCAAACAGTTGCCCTATGCAGCACGATTGAAAAAGCTAAGACTGATCTCTGTTGCATACCGCTTTCTCAGAGGTGATCTCTGTCTAACATACAGAGCCATGTCCAACCCAGAATTGTTGAACATGCTCCATCTTAGCAAAACCAAATCTACTCGAGCTACATGCTCTAGGGATATAAACCTCAACACAACAATGAATAGAACATGCTGGAGGGATAGATTCCCTTCGCAGAGACTTCCCTTACTATGGAACAGGGTCCCGATTTACATAAGACAGAGCCCCTCACTATCACTCTTCAAGAGGAACCTTGATGAGTGGATGGGTAACAGAAAGTTCACACCGGGGATCACACCAACAGCACTACTAGATAGGAGCCAAGGGTACTAGCTGCTAGTACAACTGTCTAGGGAACTACTAAAGGGGCGGTGAATACCGCACAATGTGGCTGGGCTAATATATGCCTTCGGCAGATAGCTCAGTAGCAACCTATGAACCTATAAGAACTTCAAGAAAATACCCCAAAAGCTTTTTCTTTTATAGATACCTGGTGGAGCAATTCTCACCTCCTGTTGAATGCTAAGAAAACCAAATTATAGCTTATCACACCAAAATCCACATCCTTTACAAAAAATAACTTCTCCATCACCTTATCAAACAACAGTCCTTTTGAAACTGTGTCACACACTAAGTTAATTGGTGCTATTATGTGTGATGAGACTGTGTGATAAGAGACCTTGGGACCCAGGTGGACAGTAGTCTCTTCTTTGATAATCACATCACCACAGTAGTCAGGAAATCCTATGTAGCACACCTCATCACAAAAAGGTTCTCATCCAGAAAAAAAGAGGTTACTGTTCCCCTCTACTCGGCACTCATTAGACCCATTATAGAGTACAACACACCTTTTGGAATGTACCTCACAAGACATCTACAGCAGCTGGAAAGGCCACAGAAGTACCTCACAAATAGGACTACTGGCCTCAAACAGATGCCCTACACTGACCATCTCAAATAACTCCAGCTTTACTCTGTAGCATATCGCCTACTCCGAGGAGATCTCTGCTTAACATATAAAGCTATGTCAAACCCAGAGCTGTCGGACATGCTACACCTTAAAAAATCCCAATCTCTCCAAGCTACACGCTCTAAGGACCTAAACCTTGTCACCACAATAAACAGGACATGCTGGAGGGATAGATTCCTGTCCCAGAGATTTCCTATACTCTGGAACAAGCTACCCATCTATGTCAAGCAAAGTTCCTCATTAGCACTCTTCAAGAAAAATCTTGATGAGTGGATGGGAAATGAAATACACCCCGGGGATCACTTATGTGGCTCTGCTTGACAGGGGCACAGGAAATTAACTTTCTTGGGTGGCGTAAGCCAGGGAACCTTGTTGGCTAGGCTTACTTAGGCCCTTGGGCCGATAGCCTAGTACCTACCTCTGAACCTGTTATAAATAAGCACCTAAAGTTTAATATTCAAATACAAGCAAACATTTTCTTAATAGCAATGCTGAAAAAAAAAAATAGACTCTGTACATCTCCTACCTTCACTGCTAGATGTTGAACCCATCTACATCAGCCTTTAGCAATCTCTAGCAACAAAAAGTCAAGAATAATATAACAACATTGGTAAATTTCCCACTAACCAATCTGCTAACTCCTACCAATGCCTAGACTTAAACAGTTAATATGGCTATAACTTATACTCTATCTCTATCCCCCAGTTATCAACTTTTCTTAATTTATTTATATTTACTTACCAGGGCAGTGGACTGATCAATATTGACCAATTTCAGGCTCAGCCCAGGTGAAATGCAAAACATTTTATAAACAACAAATACTGAAATGTAAGCAATAATAGAGTAATTCAGACTAATTACATATAAAACTGTGTATTTACATTATAGTGAACAATTACAGTGCAATGTACAATCAAGCAGAGTGCAGTGTACAAGATATATATTAGTTTTTAAAGCAGGTTAATCTTTAGTGAATCTTGAGAGAGGAGAAGAGACCCAGAAAGGAAATAGGTTAGTTGATATGTCCTGTGTAGAAGCAGGAGCATTTGGCTTGGATGAAGAAGTAGTTTTTGAGTTGCATTCTGAACTTGGAATGAGTGTTGATTTCTTTAATGTCAAATGGGGAGAGCTTGCCAAAGAGTAGGTGCCTGAGATAGGAAAGCATGTGGAGTTCTGTTGAGTTTGGTTCTAGGGATAATGAAAATTGGTGTGGCTTGCGAGTAGTGTCTCAGGTTGTACAAGGAGTTTTTTTGTGAAGTCTAGCTGCAACAGAAGTAAATGTGTGGGGCTAGAGTAGTTTGTATAGCTGAGATCCTAAAAACAGGTCAGATCTTTGTTTTATGGGTAGTCATTTGGCTGATGCTATTAGAGATGGTCTGGAGTGTGGCAATGTTTTTTTCTTGGAGGCAGAAGCAAAAATTAGGAGCCTATATTCAAGTTGCGAAATATAATCTACAAACCTCAAAAATGCCCTGTACTCCATGGCATAGTAGGGCCTTGCTCCAATGATAAGTCCCTATTAACCATAACTAAAACTTACAACTCTTTTTTTTCAAAACAGGTTTATTGTTTTAACATACAAGAGAAATATCATAACAATTTTATACAAGTAATTAAAAATAGATATGATTATAACATTCAACAAAACAACTAAAGTATTTACAAAGACATCCACTACAATCAGATCAATTAATTAAACTAAAATACCATGCTATTGAAATTAGGATTTTTTTAACAAATTTTGTAAATTATCCCATACAATATAATAAGATGTTTTTCTAGTTGTTCTTGACCTAATTGTGTTTATTTCCATATGGCACACTATATTCATAACATTTTTAAATTCATTGAACGAAGAAGGTGTATCTGAAATCTAATTTCTGGTTATTATTTTCCTAGCCACTGCTAGAATAGACCATAACAAGGGAAGCTTAACCTTTTTAACACTTTGAGGTACAGGTGTGTTGAATAATATAAGAGATTTAGAAATAATGAAATTATCTGTAAAAAGAGCCTGCAAAAATTCATTAATTGACTTCCAGTATTCTTTCAATTTTATACAGTCATAAAACATATGAGCCCAGTCAGCATTAATTTCTACATTACATCTCTTACATAGATTATCTTTATTATTTATTTTATTCATCATCAAAGGTGTATAAAAGATCTATGTAAAATGTCCATGTATAAAGTCTCCAGACAATGGAAGACGTAGTTCTATAGGCAGATTCCAATATATATTGTTTATCTTGTTGATTTGGTGGGTCCCCATTAATAGAAGTGAAATTATTCCAGTATGTATCTACACTGTAAAAAGTTTCTTGTCTGATAATTTTATGTATGTATGAAAGTTTACCTTTATCAGAAACTTTATGTTGTAAATTTAATATCAAGTAATCAATCAGTGTTGGAATAGATTCTTTAACTGTTATAGACATTAGATCTATTTTATTAATGAGATGTTGTCTAAAGGTCTGAACCTCTAACCAGCAAGTTTCTCTTAGATCAAATTCTTGTTTTAAGAAATCTAGATTTTTAACTTTATTATCAGATATCAACTGATACCAGTACTTTAGACCATTATCTATAGCTAAATGAGTTCCTTCAGAAGTAGATGACAAAAGCATACCCTGAGTATACATTATAGGGAATATAATAAAATTCCATTCCCTATACTTAGTGTGCATGAATATAAAGTTACGATAGCTAATAATAATATTTAATGGGTAACAAACCATATGTTTAGGTGTAATAGGTGAAGTACAAAATTCCTTTAGTAACCATAACATGGAGTTATTTACAATCATATTTTTATGTGTTAAGAAGATTTTCATGAAGTGCATACTAATTAGCTCCCAATAATCTTTCCATTTTGCGATATATGACTGATCTATTAATAAAGTAATAACTTTTACAATAGAAGAGATAGTATATAAATTAAAGTCTGGAAAAGAAATACCCCCTTGAGACCAGCTATTAGTATGTTTCTTTAATGCAATCCTAGGTCTATTAGGTGCCCATTGGAAATTTAACATTAGTGTATTCAGTTTCTTGATAATTATTTTTGTAGGTGGAAGTATTATTGATTGTATTAAGTATAAAATCTTGGGGAATATTATCATTTTAATAATTGTAAGTCTCTCCTCCATAGTAAAAAACATATTATTCCAGGTATTAAAAAGATTTTGCATATTAAGAAAACAGGTATTATAATTATTATATATAATAGATTTAATATCTTTAGATAGTATTATACCTAAATAAGTTATCTGACCTGAATTGGGTACATATTTAGTAAAATCACTAATGAGAATATTTTTTGTGTGTATATAGGAAGAATTTTAGGTTTTGCTTCATTGAATATTAAACCAGAAATACTTTTAAAATTCATCATTTTATCAAATAGAGACTGCATAGAAGAATTAGATCCTGCTGATGTAATTAGAGCATCATCTGCAAAAAGTTGAATTTTGGATGTTGTATTTTCATCTATTTCAAAACCCTCTATGTCAGTACTGTTTCTGATCAAATTAGCGCAAGGCTCCATTACTAAAGTGAATAATAGTGGAGATAGTGGACATCCTTGTTTTGTACCTTTAAAAATGGGTATTTTTTGTGAAACATATGTTCCTACCTTAATATAAGCCAATGTTCCTTTGTATAAATGCTCAATTAGATTTACAAATGCATCTGAGAAGTTTGTGCACTTCAGTAAGGTAAACAGATAGTCCCAACTTACTGAATCAAATGCTGAACTTATATCAAAACTAATAAGTGTTAAATCTTTCTTTTTCCTATTTGCAAAATCAATTAATGTTAAAGTTCTTCTTATATTATCAAAAGTATTTCTATTTACAATGAAGCCTGTCGTATCTATATCTATAATGCCGGGGATGATTGTCTTCAATCTATCAGCCAAAATACTCATAAACATTTTATAATCAACATTAAATAATGAGATGGGCCGATATAAAGTACATCTAGTTGGATCTTTATTAGGTTTTAAAATTGGCGAAATAAATGTATATTGCCAAGATGGGGGGGTTATTAACTCAGTTTGGGCCAAAATAAAAACCTTATGTATTAATGAATATGTACTTTTAGAAAGGATTTTATATATCTCTGGTATAATACCATCATTACCCGGTGCTTTGTTTGATTTAAGCTTATTTATTTGTGTAATAACCTCTGTATATGAAATACTTTTGTCCAATAGTTTAATCTGTTGTTTATTAAGCTTTTATTCATGTTTGTGGTTATAAACTCCTTTATTTTATCTTTAGGTTCCATGTTAATGTTATTATGGTTAATTTTGTGAAAGTGATTTCTAAATTCATCTAGTATTTCTGGTATACTAGAAACATTCTTCTTTTCCTTAGAGAAAAGATTTCTTTGATATAGTTTTGTTTATTCAACCTTTTGTTTTATTTTTAAGTCTATGTAAGTATTTGGGGCTTATTGAATAAGACAAAAACTTGTATTTCTTTAAAGTTATTTTAACTTTATGAGTTAAAATTTCTTTGTATTTCTCATTTAGTTTGTTTATTTCTTCAATAACTTTCTTGTCCATAATATTTTCTTTATTATTATGTTTATAAGAGTCTAATTTACTTTGAATATCTAACAATTCCTTATCCCAAGATTTCCTTTTATTATTATACCATCTGATACTTTGTCCATATAGATATGATTTTAAGGCATCCCAAACATAGACAATGGAGACTTCAGGAGTATTATTTATGTCTAAAATATGTTTTACTTCTGAAAGTATATATTCTTTATAGTCTTTTAGTTGAGTTAAGTATGCTGGTATCCTTTTGATCTGAACATTATGAGTATTTTTATCATGAATTCAAAACAATTGAATTATGATCAGATATAGGACATGAAATGATTTTGGAATTAATTAAATCTGTTACCATCTGGTTAGAAATAAAGACCCTATCTATTTTTGAATAAGTTTTGTATCTGTTAGAAAAAAAAGGTGTATGGTAATGATTTTGAATCTATCTGATTATTAATATCATTCAAATGATAAGAATTAGCAAAATCATTTAAATGTTTTGCATTAGATGTAATTCTTCTTTTTCCTATAGTGGTAGTATCACTTTCATGTAGTATACAATTAAAGTCACCAGCTAAAATAATATCTCCTATAGAGAATGATATGATCTTATCAAGATGATGTTTCACTGTATTAATACCAATTCCAGGTATCCAATATACATTAATTAAAGTGTAAGTCTTCCCATTAATTTGTATTGTAACCATACAAAACATTCCTTTGTCATCCTGATAAGACTTAATGGTTTTAGGAATGGGCATACTTTTATTCCATAAAATAGCCACTCCTCTTTTTTTCTGAGTGTGCTCTGAACTAACCAATACTGTATATTTGTTTGTGGCTAGTTTATCAATATCTTTTTTCAAGAGATGGGTTTCTTGCAGGAAGACTAAGTTGGCCTTATGTAAATTAATGTATCTTATTAGGCTTGCCCTTTTACATGGATTATTCAATCCATTAATGTTTAAAGAAATTCCTTTTAAAGATGTCATTTGGCATTTTTAAAACTTAAGAATCTTATGATCAAAATAACAAATAACAACATAAGTAATGTTACATCTCCTCCTTTAGGTGTGCCTTTAAATATAGCTGTATTTATTGAATCTCTTATGGGATTTTGTAGAGGATTCAATTTTGTTTGTAGTGACAATGAGTGCACAAAATATATTGTGGATGTCAAAACTATATACATATAACAATGAACAAGTGAAAATAATGTAAGGATTAAACCTTGCATCCAGCCTGGAGTTAAAAACACCAACTTAGAGTAGTATTTACCACTCAAGTTAACCCCATACCCTAAGCAGCAGTACCTCAGATACCACCTTATCAATTTAATACTGGTTATATTTAACTTAAATTAACAGCTTTCAATTCAATTATCTAGCAAGACAAGACTACACATTTGATAAAACAGCATCATATAAACTAAAATAAACTTTTTTTTTTTTTAAAAACTATTCATACTACTATATACATCTATGTAATATAATACATTGTATTCAAATAGCATTCAAATAATCTTGATATTAGGAACCAAGAGGAGAGAGAGAAATAAAAGACGTGAAAGAGGGAGAGAGAGTGAAAGAAAGAGAGAGAGAAAAAAAAAAGGAAAGCATATTTACATATTAATTTATTCAAAGTATGTAAAAATAAGTTCTAACATTCATTTAAATCAAAAACTTTGGCTAATATGGTTCAGAAATTACATATATTAAGATGCATCTATTTTCTGTCATGTAAATGCAGTCAACAGCTTCCAAAAAAAAACCTTGAATTACTTGTATATGAGCATTTTACTCATACTCATTATTGTCAATAGAATAAAATATTATATTTATAGAAATTGTTATAAATCATACTGCATAGTTATGCAAATTCTCAGAACACTTGCATTATTGTAAAAAAAGCCATCTGTATTTTGTATGTCTATACTACTGCTTTAAAATATATCACATGACAATTTCTTCCAGAATAGAGTTATAAAGTTATTTATGCTTGTCAATCAGATGAATTAAATGAGTTATAGTAATGTATATATTTGGAACATAATTTTAACACAGATTAGTATGCTGCAGTCAAGTAGATTTTCAAAAACACTTGAATAAATGTTTCATTTTCTATGCCTTCTAAAATAAGACATTTACTTACTACAAGAAACTGCATCATTTAAAATCATTATAACTGACATATTTTATGAATTATAACATAGATATTTAAGTAATTATATAAAATAACTCACATTTAAATGTTAAAGAGTTCATTTTCCTTCACATAGTCGCATTTGCATCAGTTCTACTTCCTGGTAGAGTGTTCTTCCTGAATCTGCGATGTGTCAGTGTGATATCTGGGTCAAAGGTCAAATTGACTGCTTTCAGCTTCTCTGTGAGAATTCTGAGAGTTGAAGCTTTTAAAACAACTCAAGGACACTGTTCATGAGGTAGCACACATCCCAGATTGTCTCCCTTAACATTTTGGTGAGAAACTTGTTAAAAACTAGTGACAAACATTCATTTAGCAGTGTAAATGCATCAAAACATGACAAAACTTTCGCGATGTATTTTACAGGTTATTACAGCCTCTATGTAAGTGAAATTAAGCCCAAAGTTATTAATAAGTAATAAAACTCAATATTTTTGTCCCAACTCAATTTTATGCAAATCTTATTATTTACTGTGTCTATATGATCAAAAGCATTTCTATATATTAATATGAAAAAAAATAAAGAGAAAGAATAAAGAAAAGAAAAAGAGAGTAGAAAATAAAAGAGTGTAAAGCAGAAATAAAAAATATGTAAGAGAAAGCTATAAGAAGTATATACAATGGAATATTACTTACTGTTTATATTAATAGAGTTAAAAATAAAACATATTATTTACTATTATTTAGTTCTAATTATTATTAATTAAAGCATGACAGATTATTTACAAACAAGCATAAGCAGTATAATCAAGAAAGTATAATTAGGAATAGCATTTGAAGAACATATAAACTTTTTACAAGGAATAAATGTTATTATTCCATTTATCATATTTTCATTACTCTTCTCTCCCTGCCCTCCCCCACCTTTTACCCACTACATAATCTAAATAGAATGTCATTGTTTAAACAAAGAAAAGAAGAAAAGGAGAAAAAAAAGAAAAAAAATTATCAAATTACTGACCTTACTTCTCTTTTTCAGAAAGAGAAACAAATTGAATAATAGCTTGTTATTAGTTCCTCAGATATTTTGACTGGTTATGAAACAAAACATTTCTTTGCACACAGAGAATAACTTTGATTAAATATTTTTCAGAATATTTGTGGCTTTCTGGAAATGCAGGAACTATATTTAAAAAGATTAATAATGAAGTAAAATGATGAGAGAAAAAAAAAAAAAACATAGAACAAATCATTTGTTTTTTAGTCTCTTCTTCTTCTCTGAAGTCTTCCACGAAGTTTCAGTTGCCAATCTCTTTAATGAAGGACTAGCCCATTCCATTTCCTCTATTTTATCCAAAATCTTATTTTTTTGATAAACAGTAAAGCAGAGTCTAAGTCATCAAAATTTTGGGACCATCAGGAAGGAAGATTTTTAGCTTGGCAGGAAACAGAAGGTATGTTTTAAACTGTGCTTTTTAAGCTCCCTTATTAGTGGCAGAAAAACTTTTCTTTTAGCTATTACCAAGGAAGAATAGTCATTGTCAACACGCACAGTTGTCTCATTAATCTTAACAGGAGCTTTAGCCCAAGCAGATTTAAGAACCATCTCTTTATCAAAAGATGATAGAAATCTAACTATAACTGATCTAGGATAGTTTTTATTAGAGTTAGTATTAGCTATAGATCTATGTGCTCTTTCGATACCAAAAGAGAATGCTTCTGGTAAGTCTAAAGTTTTAGGGAGCCATGTTGTTAAAAAATAAGTAATATTGTTACCTTCAATATTTTCTGGTAGTCCAAAAATCCTAATGTTATTGCGCCTAGATATATTTTCCAGGTCATCCAGCTTTGTTTGTAAATGTGTATTTTGTTTCAGCAGAAACTCAATGTTGATTTCCTCTTCTTGGATTCTATTTTCCATGTCATTCACAGCTTCTTCTATGCCTGTCATCTGGATCTTCTGTTGTTGTAGGTCTATATGTAACAAGTCTATTTGTTTTGTAGTTTTTTTCTATGAAGGTATCTATTTTAGTATCCATTTTATCCATCGTAGCAGTAAGTTGCTGGATTATAGTTATCAGAGACTGAAGTTCTTTCTTGATGCTGAAGTCTTGAGAATTTGTCTTACTGGAACTCATTTCAGACTGATAAACTGACAGGAAAATTTCCAAAGTGATTTCTGACAGGAATATTGTTAAAATTTCCTTTCTTTTTTTGATATAGTTCAAGAACTATATAAAACAAACATATTTAGAAAGAAAATTACTTCAAAAATTAATTTTTTAAGTAATTAATTCCTGTCAGTGTAATGAAATTGGTGGAGCTGAAGAAATCTGCTGCTATCCTGTGTTCATCCTTGGCCACACCCCCCAAAACTTACAACTCTGATGGTATGTCTTTGTACTCAAATCATGTCTCCAAATTCTGGAATTCTATCCCTATGACCACCAGATAACAAACAACCTATCCAGATTCAAAAATTTTCTAAAACAACACTTTAAAAATAATTGAATCTGCTCTTGCCCATGCTAAGACTATTTTATTCTTACACACCTGCATTGTTCCTATATACCTAAAAAATGCAAATTCTCAATATAAATTTCCTACTGTTTTCTATCCATCTGTTCTTGCTGCTGTTTCACCCATCTCTGCTTTTAATCCCTGTCAAGTTTTTTCCTCCAGCAAAATTCCAACTCATACTCTCTACCTTCTCCATCCACCTCAACTTCACTACAACTTCTCTATATCACCTAATAGACGCACACAACTCACCTTTCCTCACCTTCTCTCTGCTTTCTGCTCATATCTTCCATGCCTCCTCTCTCTTATTTCTCCAACTCATAATTGTAAAATTGTAATTTGACATTCCATATCTCACTGTATATGCCAGTTTTTTTTTCAGCTCACTACCTGCTTTGTAATTGGAGCTTTTCTCCCTGGTCCTCTGCTGAAAAGAGGCTACCACAACCCTGTTAGATTATTCCAGTCAACAAAAGTAATAAATAATAAATAAATACATGTTGATTCTTGTTTGGTCTAGAAAGTAGAAACCATTACTTTTTAAACCATTTTAACTTATCAACAGAAATGTGGAAGCTGTGTGAATGGGAAACATCACCATCTCACAGATCTTTATATATTTATATTAAATCATCAAAATAAAGTTTTTCTGATAAATATAATGTAGCATATTTTAACCATCCCGTAAGCATCTTAATTGAAATTGTTAGTGATCTGTTAGTGAGTGTTCCATATTTTACCCATTTATTCCATATCATGACAGGTACTGTTCCACATTTTGGAGATGGATGGTTAAGTGCTGCAGTGAGTGCTACACTGATACATGAAAATATTTGAATTACATTTTAGCGCATTAGGCTGAATAATGCTGAATTAACTTTATCATCATCTTGCCAGTATTATCCAATATTTTTCACCCTTCTAGCTCAGGTATGCCACTTTAGTGTATAATATAGTACCTTTCAACAATGAGAGCGCTTTGATGCTTTGTAAGCTCTCTGCAAACCATGGCTTTTGCTGTAGCAGGCAACTGAGTAAATGTCAGGAAAATCCTACTAGGACAGCTGAACTTTATTTGGGGTTAATCATAGTCTCTTTAATTGATGGCAGGTGTGTATCCAAGAAGACTGAATGCTGTAATTAAATCAAAATGTGCTTCAACAAAGTATTAGTTTAAGGGTGTGCACACTTATGCAACCAGCTTATTGTACATTTTTTATTTTTTATATTTTTTCCCCCCTAACAGATATGTTTGTTTGTTTTTCAATTGAATTGTACAGGTTATAGGTCACATTAAAGGTGGGAAAAGTTTTGAAATGATGTATTGTGGTCTCATTCTTTATATCACAAAAACCTGTTATCTGTATTTGCCAACTGTGTTGATAAAGCCTGAAACTCATTGCCTGCTGATATTTCTCTAGAACCCATCCTAAATCAATTCAAGAAAAGTCTTAAAACAATATTTTAAATCACACTTGCTATGTCCTTGTTCCAAGCCAGAATAGTCCTCTTTCTATGTTTGTGTTCTAATTCATTCATAACTTAACTGCGTGGCATTTTGTAGGCATTTAAGCTTGTGTAATTAAATCCTTGTGTGACTATATTATGTGTATAGCTGAACAGAACCTGTAAACTTTGTTTATTAAGAGTTATGTTATATTATTGTTTTTACCTTGGAGCTTTTCTCCTCAGGCCACTGCTAAAAATGGACATGTATCCAGTTGGACTATCCTGGTCAACAAATGTAAAATAAAAAAAAAATTAACAGGGGTGTGTACACGTTTTATATCCACTGTAAATGACATCATTGGGGTAAACTTCTCAGCTGGGCCTATTTTGGAGGTACGTATGTATTTTCAAGCTTGACTGATCACTTCACATCATTTTCTCAAACTCATCACCCATCACATATGATTTTACATCTGCTAGCAAACGGGAAACCATCACACTGATGGCACCAATGATTTAAAGAAATAGGACCCATATTTTACATCTCACCTTTTCCAAAGCAAAAATAAATGACTTTGTGTGGCAGATGTTTCTAGCATCTTTTATTAAAATCTTCAGATTTTACACTGTGGTTTTTATATAATATGCTTATATCTTTGTCACTAGAATTTTTTAAACTTGTGTTTCTGAATAATATCCCATAGAAGTAGAAGAGTTATGCACTACTCAGTATTCACATTCTATGCTAATTAAGTGTCCATATTTTTGACCTGATATACTTAATTTTAAGAACCTTTTTACCTTTTTTCAACAGTTTGAGATATGTATAGGGGTGTCTCAGACATCTGATGGTAGATTACTAGCACAGTTCCTGTCAGGTATGTGCAGCAAAACATCCAGATACATTTATTTACTTACCAGCAACATCTAAGGAATGAAAGGCCACCATTGAGTGGTTCTGTTCTACTGCCAACTTCCTTTGTGCCCTTACTGCAACTGACTGCAGCCACATTCCAATAAAACATCCTCCCAGTGATGATGCAGAGTATTACTTTAGCAGAAAGGGTTAGCCATTGCACAATTGTCAGGTAGTGTGTTCTACGGAAGGCCTCATTATTAACCTGATGGCCACACACCCTGGTAGTGTGCACAATGCTGCTGTGTGGAGGGAAAGTGACCTAAGGTTTGGTTTTCAAGAGAGTGATATACTTGAGGGGCTATTACTTAGTAAGTATATCTGTGTACCACTAATGTGGTCTATCTCACAACTTGGTACTGTGAATGAAGTTGTCAGTTATTCTGTAATCTTATGCCTACAGGTGACTGCAGTTATCCACTGGAATCTTGGCTTATGGCACCATTCAGAAACCCATCTATGCCTGTAAAGACCACATCCAATAGAACATACACCATAACAAGAAACTCCATGGAGTGATTGCTTGATATGCTGAAATCATGAATCAGATGTCAAGACACATCTAGTGCACTGCAATACATTCTGAAACAGGTCACTTAAAAGGTCACCATATGCACCATGTTGCACAATATGATTATATCTAGACACAGTGACCTCACAGCACTAAGTGTGGATAATCTACCCCAGATGTCTGTAGCAGAGTTGTCTGAGCATTTACAGGATGATCAGGATGACATAAGAGTGTGAACATACAGGCCTGGGCAATGAAGGCTGCAGCCATATATTCTAGCTCAATCAAGATGGCAACATCTGACTCAGAACATTTGAGACATGACACAACAGCCATACACAAGCACACAGACAAACAGATAATGTGTACCCAATAGTTTCAGCATATCAGCACCACATGCAACAGCCACAGTAATCAGTCTGGGAGCTGCCCATGGTAAATATCACATGTACCATATAAGGATGTCTCATGCTGCACAATAAACATTTTGCTCATAAATTAACAGAATATATGTTGATGTGTACTGAGATGTACATAATAATTGTAAAGGGAGGATGTTAGGGCATGTACACGCCTACTGTGGACATGGCTGTATGTGTATGAACTGCATGTGGCGCATGCTAATCTAACAGATAAGAATCATTGGTAGTCTTTCCATAGGTCTAGTGTGCTGTGTGTATATAGCACAGTACTGTGCGTAGAAATTTGTGTGTCACTGTGTGCCTAGGAAACAAGTAGCACAGCAAACAAAAATGTCCATATGAGCACAGAATGTGTGATATAGATATATAACTAACATGATACATGAACAGCTTCCTGTGCCTGATGAGATGCCATCATAAATACTGTATTGTGGATAAGGAATGTTTGGAAATATGCAAGTGATGCTAAACATGTGGCAGTAATGGTACAGCTCTGACATGGGACACATACAACATACCAAACAAAGAGTAGTATGAGCAGGTCAATGTTCATAACCTGCTTACTATGTGTTCAAGACATGGATACCAAGGAATTCACAAAGACAGTAAAGCTTGAAAGGTGAATCTTGGCATCCATATCAAGAACACATAGTAAAGGGCTATGATCACAGACCTGATCATAATTCTTTGTAGTGCAAGGAGCTTTATCTGTTCCAGGTACTACTAGTTATAGGGAAAAAAGTGTTAAGTATTTTGCTGGCTTTCAAAACCGGAGTCCTGGCTAGGTGTTACTTGCGGATAGAGCAACTACTTTGTGTGTTGAGGACTGTTGCCTCACAAGTTTAGTCTTAGATAGTCCGGATAAAAATCTATACTCACATAGCATTCAAGCTAGCCAACTGTTTACTCCTTGTGTACCATCTCCTAAAGATCATGAAATAAGGATCTGGAGCTAGGGATATGCACTTTCCTTCTATTGCTACAGCCATGTTGGTGGATATGGGCATCCTGAAGCAATGCAGCAATTGTCTCATGTTTACTGACAACTGCCTAATTCTTAAACAAGCTACATTAGTATGTGATGGATGCAGTTACACAGTGTTACTCAATGCAAGTCTCTCGTATCCAAGCACTTATAACAAAACAGATTCTTAGAAACATATCCATCACACATACTTTGAACCAGGAGCAAAGATCTAAATATGCTGAGGCTCTTAAAGGAATCATCCTAAACACCAAAGATCTCCCAG
Organism: Protopterus annectens; assembly: GCF_019279795.1. Lineage (NCBI taxonomy): Eukaryota > Metazoa > Chordata > Ceratodontiformes > Protopteridae > Protopterus > Protopterus annectens. The sequence continues at coordinate 1,835,897,441 of NC_056731.1, forward strand.
ACATTGCATCCACAATAAATATCCTCAGTAGCCTCAAAAGCACTCTACCAAAACAACACCAACCGCAACACATACAGCCACATCTCACAGCATGTCAACTTCTAGGCCTAGAATGCAAACAACCACACAACCCAATATATGGGACTTTATTGTGAGACACACAGATATTCCACTCACCAGGATGAATAAGTAAAGAGACACAGTCACTTGTCTGTCAGGGGCCAGGATCTGACAGATCATGCATAAACTCAGGTCACTGAACAATAAGTACCTGTATGACTCAGTCATAGTCCATGTGGGTGCAAACAATTTGATATATACTTCCCTGTACTATATGAAGAGAGACATGATGGAGGTCTCAAACTATGTGCCCCAGGCTGGTATGAGCTTAGTAGTGAGCAGAACTCTATCTTCACCAAGGATGATGCCATAATATAAACAGAAGATAATTGACTTTACAATTGGCTTAGTTTTTGGTGTCATTCAAAATGGGTATAATATTTGTCAGCTTAGAAGAATATGGTAGACAGACCATGCTTCTTTGTCAGGGATAGTTTGCACTTGTCTACTTTAGGCTTTCGTATATTGGCTAAAACCTTGTTCTACCCCATAGTGTCTTTTTAGGCATTGCCAATCTGATAAATCTTCCAACATAGCAAAACCAACACAAGAACATCTAATGATGTCACTGCTTAGTGCCAGGAGACTAAACAAGAAGCTCCACCACCTGCAGGCCCTCCTCACTTTGGAGAATGTATATATTTGTGCAGTTACTGAGATTTGAATTAAAGCTGCAGAAGGTACCCTGGTAGTGCAGGGCTACAATGCCTTCCGCATATTTAGATGGCATACTGTACGGGAAGGGATAAAAGTGGACTTGTGTCAATTTACATCAAAAATATATACTTCAAGGCTGGTCAATCAGTACAATGTTCTTGAGCTGCTAAATGTCCAAATTACAATAAGCAAAGTCCCATATCATGTCCTTGCAAGCTATAGGGCCACCACTATGACCCAGGAAATCAATAACTCATACTTGAACAGAGTGGAGACTCTCCACATTCAACCTAACACCATCTTCATGAGTGATCTTAACTAGCCCACTATAGACTGGGAAACCTACATGACCCCTAATATGCATATCCAGAGATTTTTGGACTTTGCAAACAAAAATACCCTTGATCAATTTGTCTGTACTCCCACTGTGGGCATAAACTTCCTTGATCTGGTCCTCATAAACATAAGAAAATGTTGCACCATTCATAGCATATTGCTCTCACTGGTCAGTCAGATGATAAAGTTGTATCCTTTGAAGTAAAAAAATAAAACCCAGAAAATCAGGCAACCCTGTAACTTTTAGAAATTATTGTAACACAAACTTCATACTATTAAGTGACTCCTTAGAAAAATTTCAAGCCCTCAAAATCCTGAGAACATTGTTGCCTATGTGGAATTGTTCATGGAAACCCTATATAATCATATTAACAGCTGCAGAGAAACAGTTGTACCCACCCGTCACAGCTGCAGAACTAACTCAGAAAAAATCCACCCTGGAGGAATCCAAACATCAACTGTTTGTAGAAACAAAACAAAAAAAAGAACATCATGGCAAAAAATTAGGATGTGCGATGCACAGCAAGGTAAAACAAAATACCTCTTCAATCTAAAAAGGCAACTTGTGTGTTTGTGTGTGTGTATGTGTGTGTGTGTGTGTGTGTGTGTGTGTGGGGGGTCTTATCAAGACTACCAAAGCCAAATCTGAGGTAACAACAGCTTTCCTTGCCAAGAACAATCACAGAGCTGTCTTCAGCTATGTCTACAACCTTAAAGGCAATACACAACAATGTACTAAATTAACTGTAAATGGAACCACCTGTACTGAGACAGAAGATATAGCAAATCTACTGGCCAGTAAAGTTAGCTGTAACTTTACCCACCTCTCACCCTAGATACTCCTCAGGAAATACAACCACAACTCCCCATACTATTACTAGGCAGCAGGACCTCAAGGTGCTTTTCAAGTCCAAGAACATTGCATGATGCCCTGATAATATCCCAGTATGCCTCCTTAATTGTATTAGACATGGACTACTGGATCCTTTAGAATCATTATTTGAAACTAACCTCCAAACAGGCTTTGTGCCGAATGAATGGAGGACTACCCACAAGGGTGGACCATCCATGGATGAAGGGAGCTATCATCCTATAAACCTGACTATTCCAATATGTAAAGCCATGGAAAGAATAATCATGGATAAGTTAAATGGCAACATAGGACACCTACAGAAGCTAGATCCAGCTCAATTTGGTTTCATCAACAGAAGGTCATGCCTATTCAACAAGTGGACTTCTTCATGGAGGTCACCAAAACAATGTATGAGGGCAAGATGGTGCACACTTCCTATCTCAACTTGGCCAAAGCATTTGCTATAATATCTTACTTGGACATTGTGAACAAGCTCACTGAATTAGATACTACCACCTACATCATCTACTGGATATCCAAGTGACTCACAGACAGTAGCCAAGAAGTTAGAATTGGGAGGTCTACCTCAACAAAAAGGCTGGTCACTAGAGGAGTGTGTCAGAGCTCAGTGTTGGTGCCGCTCTTATTTGGCATATACTTCTCTGAAGTCATGGCTAACATCAAAGGCCTGTGTTTCACCAAGTTCACAGATGACTGCAAATTAGGCACAGTCATTGAGTCCCTCCAAGACACAAATACCCTCCAAAAAGGCCTGATACAGACATATAACTAATGCCAGAGTTACAGTCTTAAATGTCAGTGCCATAATAGTATCTTTCAGTATGACAGCCACCGTTGCAAATTACTGCATTGATAATTCATCTTTAAGAGTAGACTCAGTAGTCAGGAGATTTGGGAACACATGCAGACAGTGACTTGACTTTTGGCCATCATGTGTCTATAGTAATAAGGAAATCATTCTGCTTTGCACAACTTATAAGCAAGAGTATAACATCTGGCTCCAAAGATGTCATCGTTCCACTGTACTCTGCCCTCATAAGACCAATCACTGAGTACAAATCACCCCTCACCATGTACCTGACCAGGCATATGCAACAAGTGGAGCATCCACAAAGGCTCCTCAAAAAACAGAACACATGGTTTAGAAAACAAGTCATATGTGGACCACCTCCAACCTTGTCCTTATACTCAGTCTCCTATAGGCTGCTGAGAGACAGATTATGGCTGGCCTATAAAGTATCCTCTGATCATCCTTAAGGGACCTGGTAAACATCTGTTAAACAAATAGCATCAGAAACACCAATTCCAGGGACTTGCACCTTGCCTGCACTACAAATAGGACATGCTGAAGGAACAGAAGCTACCTCTTCTCTGGAAATGTCTTCCCAACCATGTGAAACAAAGATCTTCCCTGCAATTATTCAAGTGAAAATTGGATTAATGGATGGAGAATCATAAATTCTCCCTGGATGTGGCATCTATATCTCTATTAGAAAGAGGAAGTTGTAAATGCTTGACCACTCATACCTAAGATTACATACCCCCCAAAAAACCTAAGGAACCAATACCTTTCTAATATTTCCTGGGAAGCATGGCTAGGCATAAAAAGGCCCTTTAGGGTCATTAGCCTAGTATTCTCCTATGATCCTGGGTGTCATTGGCTGTACTGATTGTATGTGCCACATCACATCCTGTGTCAGGATCAGTGGAAGAGCTCAAGAAGAAAGCAGGTATTGGACAGGCTGCAAACACAAACGTATAAACAGAAAAACACATGTGTCTAACCCTCATATGAAATCTAATGCACACTAATCAAATGGAATGTAATCATACACATACCCAGTTGTCATGGCTGTGAGTGGTGAGATGCCTCTGCATAAAAGAGAAAGTCATCAGTAGCCATGGTCACTATTGCTCTTAAAAGCATACTATTATCGCACATAGAGGTACAGTTACCAGGTATGTCCTCACTGGAATCTAATGCTGAGTTCTGGATGGACCTGTGCAATACGTAAGAACATACAACACAAATAAATGTGTAGCACTACTACATAAAAAAAAAAAATCACATGTAAAGCAGTACAGTCATTAATAGCAGTCTGGCTTGTCTTCACCTTTGGGACTGTCCTGCATAAAGAAAAGGTCCTAAGTATGCATAATCACAAGAACTCATAACAGCAGTCTATTATGCCACATACAGGCATGCTTATCAGGAATGTACTATTCAGAATCCACCTCTATATGCTGAGGTATAGATGGAATTGTGCAATATAAAATGCCAAAAACCACATGTATGAGTCTCATGCAATACATTTAAAACAAGCTAGGAGATTATGCATGAGAATACAATACAAACCACAGACTCTTGGTGCACCAACATCAATTCAACTATCAGAAATGCATCTATCCTCACAAGTCTTGTGATGGCAAGAATATTGTGTCATCTGAAGGGAGGTGTAAAAGGCCCCTCACCTAAGGCATTCCTTTTCCTGTGAAAGCAGTGAACATGATTTGCTGTCTGGAATATCATGTCAGACATTGCCGTCAACATGCCTTTTGTGTTTGTTTTTTTTTTTCACCACCCACAGTGTTCAGTATAGTAGTAATGTCATGCCACACCTGTCTCCTCCACCGTATATTACCTGTCTGGCTCTGATTGCATCTGCCATGCTGGCACAAGGCATCCAGTATAATGTAATATAATATAATTTTCTCTCTGGGAAAAAAAATGTCATTTCTTGACTTATGGGTCATTTGCGACATATAAACATATGCATAGCAGGATATAAGTGTGTGGTGCACATATATAGCAGACCAGTGAGTCATGTAAGCATACATAACACATGTATTACTATGTCAATGCATGTCAGTATATTCCATGATCATATCACACTAAACCTTATTACTCACAAGTTCTCACAGACATGTTATCCACAAGGATGGCACAGTGGTGTAGAGGTAGCGTTCTTGCCTCACAGCAAGAGGTTCTCCTGTTCAATTCTCAGCTGGAGTGCCTTCTGTGCAGAGTCTGCATGTCCTCCCTGCATTTGTGAGGGTTTTCTCCTAGTACTCCGGTTTCCTCCCATGTTACAAAGACATGCATCTGGAGCGTTTCTCCCCGGACCTCCACTGAAAATTGGCCTCATTCCAAGTTGGACTTTCCCAGTAAACAAATGTTAAATAAATACATAAATAAAATAAGTATAACAGGCAGACAATCACATACACTTACATACATGCACACACACAAGAGTGTGTTTACCACACCAACAGGCAAGTAATGTCAGTTGCAAACCCATGTCCATAGTACTGTTTACAATAGAAGACAGCAAACATTGCCACTTTGCCAACATCAGAGTGATGCTGCATTCACCTGTAGTACCCAAGACCCATTCTGATGTCTGACAAAAATCCTGATTACCTAATGTAATATGCATATAACACACATGAATTTACATGTCTCAGCCTTAACACATACACTTTATGGAAACTCAAGAACATGGTAATCTGCACACACAGATATGTTACATATTGCCACTTGGAATAAATGTTTTAATCCAAGAATAACCACCAAGTATATTAGCACAGAAAACCTATTAGGTTGCTGAAAGTGGCAGGTATCCACACTGTTCTGAATATTTGCTAGTAAAACTAAAGTATTTGAAGAACATGCCAAAGGATTAGCACGTAAGTAAGTTTATTCCATTGTTCACAAAGCTTATTCAGTAAAATGAAAAAGATAAAACATGTATAATATTTATTCATTTATTTTGTTTATATATTGCCATTTGTTTACCAGGAGAGTCTCTCAGAACAGTGCCCTTTTTCAGGGAAGGCCTATGCAGAAAAGCTCCATTTTGCAGACATCGTGGACGTCATTTTTATTGTTTTGTCATTTACATTTAGTTTCCTTAATGAGCAACAGTTCCATTATTCAGACATCCTCGACATCGGCTACATAATTTACAAACATTTGCAATTAAAAATAACAGTTATATGGGTTGTAATTTTTTAATACAGGGAGATATATTTATTTATTTATTTATTTATTTCCAGTTTGATTACCGGGGAAGTCCACTGGGCCAGAACGTACCCATTTTCAGTGGAGGCCCGGGGAGAAAAGCTCCAAAAGCAAAGCAAATACAATCTTAGTTACATGGTGTAAAAGGTAGTAATAAAATATATACATTTGAAATTACATTACATTGATACAGATTAGTAAAAAAAAAGCAAAAACACACAGTATACTTCAAAAATCATCATTCAGGAAGGTAGATAATAGATTTAGTAGTTTCCTTCAAGTAGCAGGTTAAACTGTATGAGAAGAAGGTCTAAGGTTACATGCTATTTACAATATTTACATATGAGGAGAAGAGAGAGAGAGAAAGTACATAGACTGAGAGTGGATTAAGGTTTGATCAAGCTGTGATCGAGAGAAGAAAGAGAAGAGAGAAAAAAAAAGAGAATTAGGATAGAGTAGAGAGAAAGGATATAGAGGGATTCAAGGGGAATTTATTTAAATTTAAGTAGGATCTAAGCAGGTACATTTATGTTTAGTGGACAAGTAAGAGAAAAGTTGGGTTTTGAAGGCTTCAGTGGTAGATGTTTTTCTAAGAGTAGAAGGGAGAGAGTTCCATTTCCTGCCAAGAGAGTAGGAGAGAAGGAGTTGGCCACCAGGGCGATTGGGTTTGTGGATGGCGATTAAATTTTGGTGTTCAGATCTTAGAGATCTGTTTGGGGTGTATGGTGGAAGGATGTTTTCTAGGGCTGGGCATTTATCAGGGTAGAATATTAATTTGTGAGCAGTGGTTAGTTGGAGGTATTCTAGGTAGTTAGGGAGTTCTAGCCAGTTCAGAGTTTGTAGGGAAAGATAATGATGAGAAGAGGTTTTAGATTTGGTAGCAAATTTAGAGATTTTATTATAGCAGATTTCGAGTTTGGTGGAGATGGAAGAAGACAGGTTAGTAAGGAGAGGGGCTCCATATAGTAGAGATGGCAGAAGATAGGTAAAAGCTAAGGAATGCCTAGCGGAGTTGGAGAGAAAGAAATTGTTTTTATAGAGCATGCCTAGCTTTTGGTGGGTTTTCTTTATGTTTTGTTGAATGTGGCTATCAAATTTGAGGTGCTCGTCTATAGTGATGCCAAGGAGTTTTGCAGATGGGACCACCTCTATGGGTGACATGGTTTGGCTTATGATTTTAAATGCTGTTTTATCAAATGTGCAAGCCCTTGAGGGAGTGAAGAGAAGAATTTTGGATTTATTAGAGTTGAGAGAGAGATGATTTTGGTGCATCCAGTTCTCTGTAGTGGAAAAAGCTATTTGGGTTTTTGTCAGTAGTTCGGGAATATTGTAGGCGGTGCAGACTAAGGTAGAATCATCAGCGTATTGGATGACTGTTGTGTCTGGGATGGCAGAGTGAAGGTTATTTATGAAGATGTTGAAAAGCATAGGTCCAAGGATGGACCCCTGGGGAACTCCAGTGGGTGTAGGTAAGAATGAGGAGTTAGAGTTGTTCCATTTGACAGCTTGGGATCTGTCTGATAAGTAGCTAGAGAACCAGGATAGAGTGTCAGGGGAGAGATGAAGGTTTGATAGATGAAAGAGAAGGTGTTTGTGAGAGATGGTGTTGAAGGCTTTAGACAGATCTAGCAGTACAGTGGAAACTAGTAACCCAGAATCCCTGGCTTGATTGACTGTTTCTAAGAAGGATAGTAAGGCAGTAATGGTGCTGTGTCCAGGGCGGAAACCATGTTGGGTGGGTGTTAGGAGGTGGTTATGGGTTAAGAAAGGCATGAGTTGGTGGTGGACGCATTTTTCTAGTATTTTAGATAAAGGTGAGAGTAGGGCAATAGGGCGGAAGTTGGAGATATTTGTGTTTTTGACTCCTTTATGAAGTGGGAGAATGTAAGCAGATCTCCAAAGCATAGGGACATATGACTCTTTTAGAGATCTGTTGATTAATATGCTGATAGGGAGAGCAATACCTTCAGCAGCACATTTAAGGAAAGAGGAGGGGATGTTGTCAGGAGCATTAGAGCATGGCTTTAGTTTAGATAAGAGTCTTTTTATGAATATAGTTGATACAGGTTTCAGCTGGAAGCTGGGATGACAGTTAGAGGGGTTGTTGGGAGCAGAGGAAAGAGAGTTGGATGTATTATTGTTAGGGAAGGATTTAGTAAGATTGGCTATAGATTCTGTAAAGAATTTGTTGAAGAGAGAGCTTAGTTCTGAGTCAGTTTTTCTAGGGTCTGAGCAAGGGTTATTCCTGGATCCAGGATGGAGAAGGGAATTAACTGAATTCCAGAACTGTTTGGGGTTCTTATTATGGTTGGACTGTAGTTTAAAGTAGTAGTTTTTTTTGTCCTGGGAGATTAGTTTTTTGCTAGGTTGCGGAGTTGTTTGTATTGGAGCAGGGAAGCAGGGATTTTATTTTTCTGGTATATTTTCCAAGATTTGTCCCTTTGGTGCATGACTTGTTTTGTTTCTTTGGATAGCCAGGGGGCAGAGTTAGATTTGACTCATTTGTTTCGTGGAGGAGCTAGGGAGTTAAGGGTATTTAGGAAGGTAGAGTTAAACTGTTCTACCGCTTTGTCTAGGGGAAGTGTATTTAGGGTCTGCCAGTTGGTATGTTTAAGAATGTTTGAGAAGATAGTGGGGTTGAAGTTGCTAAGATTACGAGTGTGGATGTAGTGGTGTAGATATTGGGTAGAGTTAGTGGAGCGGTGTATGAAAGTAGGGAGATGGTCACTGAAGGTGTCAGGGATAGTGCCTGAAAGAGTTATTTTGTTTGGATGAGACACAAGGATCCAGTCAATGGTAGATCCTGGGGGATTTACTTTGTTAGGTCGGGTGGTTGAGTGGATTACTTGGGTGAAGTTAAAGAGGTTGATGAATTGGGAGGGGGAGGGAGAGTTGATATTATTCCAGTCAATATTAACGTCGCCTAGAATGTAGGTTTCAAATTTGATTTCAGTTGAGGCCCAGTAAAGAATATTTTCCAAGGTTGTTATGTTGTCACCTGGAGATATATAAAGGGAGATAATGCAGATGTTCTTATGTTTATTTAGTTGAAGGAGACTGGATGTAAGTTCAGTGTTTTTGAATTCAGGAGTTGGAATTTGTAGAGGGATCAGGGAGAGGAGGTTAGAGTAAATTATTGCAGAGCCTCCACCTTTTTTATTTGATCGGTCAGTTCTGAGGATTTGGAACCCAGGAGGTAAGATTTCAGAGTCGGTGATGTGGGGTTTTAGCCAGGTTTCAGAAATGGCTAAGATGTCAGGTTGGTTGTGGCAAATCCAAGCATGAAGATGGTGGATTTTGTTATTTAGGCTCTGAGCATTGATAGAGAAAAGTTTGAGGGGGTTAGGAGAGGAAGTGGTAGAGGAACCAGAGGGAGAAAAGGGGATTGGGGAGGAGTTGTTGGTGGTGAGGCAGGGGCCAGGGTTTGGATGAATATCACCACATAAGACAAGGTTATTAGTGGTAGTAACTCTTAGTCTTTTGTGTTTGAGAAGTAGGAGGCTGTAAGAGGGAGGGAGCATTTTCAGAGTGGGAGTGTGTGGTACGGTGAGGCATTTGGGATGGAAAAGGTATAGTGTTTTGGGGGGAAAAAGAGTGGATGATATGTTGTTGTAATGGGTGGATAGAGAAGGTTGTGAGTGAGTCCAAGGGTTAGTTTGCGTAGGTGTTAGAGAAAAGGGTGTTTTGTGAGAGTAGGTAGTAGCAAAATATAGGGGAATGAGAAATACAAATAGTAATGATGGGACATAGATATTATGAAGTATTTTGGAAGGCATGTTTGGCAGGCAGAAGGGGAAGAGATTGGTATAATGGAGTTGAGTAGGCAAAGAGAAATAAAAGGAAAATGAAAGAGGATGTGATCTTAGGAAAAGGATAGGGTTGAAAGTATTTGATGGGGAGAGAAAGGGAGAAATTTGTGTAGGGAAGAGAAACTATAATGGAGTGAAAAGAAAAGAGTGGTTGAGGGAGAAGTAGAAGAACTATGATAGGTTAAATGGTGGAGAGAGGTATAGTGGAGTGGGAGGAGTATGAGTAGGAGGGATAATGAGGGTAGGACTCTGATAGGTTAATTATTATGCATGGGAGGGTGCATGAGAGGTATAAAGGTAGAGGTGCTGGGGGCGGGTGGAAATTGGGGCAGGGTAGGGGAGGAGGAGCCCGTGGGGCTTAACGGAGCGGGAAGAACCCAGGAGGGCAGGAGAGGAGCAAGAAGTTATCAGTGGAGCAGAGGCTATAAGGGGTAAGTAATAGAGGGGTAAGTAGGATCTGGATAAAGTAGGAGGAGTGGGCTGCAAGGTATTAGGGGGGAGAGTGAGAAACAGAAACGTTGGAACTGTGGAACAAAAGGAGAGAGTTGAAGTCTAGTTAAGTGGAGAATTTCAGAACTGCACTCAGAACTGCACTTAGCTCACCAGGGCAAATACTTGGGCTAAAGTAGACTAGGGGGAGAAGGGAGCTAGAGTAACTCAGGGAACTGAAATGAGGTTTGTAGCGCAGTGCAATATCATTAGTATGCAAAGATTGTCAGGTTTTATTTAACAATATTTGTTGCTATAAAAAACTTGTTCAAAATCTAGAACATAGGAAGATAAGGTAGAGTTACTGCAGCCCAAAGAAAGGAATGAAAGGGGAGGCACAAGGAAGATAAAAGAGATGAGATGATAGAGAAGGGTATAGTTATGATAATAATACATTACATTTTGTGCATCAGAGTTATGGTAACAATTCATATAGCTATATTGGTACCAGTTTAATCAGGTGTGGTGCAAATCCATTTATCTATTAGGTGTTGATTTTAATTAGTATTTAATATCTTTCAGGTTGTAGACTGTTAAGTGGAGTGGGATAGTATTGCAGCTATTAGTAATTCAGTATGAATACAGAGAGCATTCTGCATTGTTGTTAGGTTTATCTATGGAGAAAAATGCTTTGCCAGTGGAACACAGAGGTCTCTTAGTAGTGTAGGGTTGAAGGATGGAGTAAAGAGATAGGAATTGTTCAGGGTTGTGCAGTAGTTTGAAGACTATAATTAATGAGTACAATAGAGAATTAGTTAGTTTGAGCCAATTTGTTTTAGAAAAATAATATGGTAAATACATGAAAATTAATCTTATAAGGAGTGCTATGTATCATAAATGCAAACATGAGACAACACAACTGACAGCATGTATTGTACTTTATAAAATAAGTGCAAAATACTTCATTTGGTAACACCTGTGGATTCACTCAAAATTTGCCACAATCTGCTGTGTATAATAAAGTATCAGTACTGTTTAAAATAAGAAACCAACAGTATGGTTGACAACAATGCCATAAGTGTATACATCAAGACAGTTATATACAGACTTGGGACAGATCGCAGGTCACTGACTGACAAATACATGAAATAAATCCCAACAATAAACCCCAGCAATGTACATGAAAACTATGGAATTCACAGCTATACAGTGTAATTTGCAAAGTAAAATACACAATGGTTGTAATACATCTTATACATAAAAACGTGTCAAGATATTTTATGAATGGAAAATGTATACACATAACCTAACTACCATTTCTATATACATAATTCTTAGGTTTGAATTTCAGAATATAGATGCACAGTTAGTAAAGGTTTCAAGTAGCTTACCCTCTCCTAAAGTGATTGTGTATCTACCTAGGGGAATAAGAAAAAATGTGAATACTTATGTACCATTTGCTCTGGACAAAATTAACGAGGTTCATTAGCATAGAATGTTTCTGAATCACATCCTCGTAAGTCAGTGTAAACTCTGGCATTTCAGGACAGTATGCTATAGCTTAGTGTAAATGTTTATAGTTCATCATACATCCCAGGGTTCACTGTCCCTTTAGGTGACAATAAGAAGCTGATGTCAACCTCATTACACCAGTTTAAAATATGACAATGAAGTAATTCCATACCATTCTTTTGCTACCTGTGAAATGAGTGGTACCTCGATGAGGAATTTTCTGAAAGAATTTTCTACTGTTACCAAGAGATAACATGCTGATGGAGGGGAGACTGAGGCATGTCCATGTGTCCAGCTGGACTGACAAACAGAACCTGCAGCTGCTAAATCTACATGGGACATGAAGCAAGGATGCAAGTGAGACAGAGAAACTTTGCAATGATCAATATGTGTGGAATAGGATCACCAGAGTGCTTTGCAGATGGACCGGGATGTTCGAAACAGATGTGCAGGTCATCCACCAGTACACTGACCTTCATCATTGGGAGCGCCAGCAACTGTGTAATTGGATCACCCAGGTCCACAGTACCCTCTAGAGCTCTACAGTAATTGAGGTATTCCACATCTTAACACCTTGTCCCTATAGTTTACAGCTAAAAAAACAAGAATCCTTACGTATGTCATATATGAAATCATTGCAGCATGTTTCCAGTCATAATATTAGGCACAATAGTATCATATAAAATGTCTATTGCTCACCATGTGGCTGTCTACAACATTTAAGTTTATATTATGATAATCTTACTGACATAAAAACTGTAGTCTCCAAAAAACAAAGTTGACTCAGAAATGGCTAGGCAATCCAATATGTAGAGTAAAAACTTTCTTTATTCCATAAACAGACATAAGTGCTGAAACAGGACCATTATTTTACTTATTATACATGCAAAAGCTGTGTACTGTTACAGTTTCTGCCACTTGTTCCTCAATACATATAGTTTATTTAGCATGTTGCCATAAATGTAACCAATTCTATGTAGGAAAAACAGATAGGGCATTTTGTGACAGAATACAAGAGCATGTCTACCATATTAGCAAAGGCAGTGTTTTTAATGCACTTGCCAAACATGTTAGTGAAACAGATAACTCTCATGTTTTTAAATTTAGAGAAATAGGTAGAGTTTATGAAAACATCAGAGGTGGAGATACCAGAAATTATACTGAATAGTTGAAACAAAATGGCTAGTTCCCTTGAGAGTGGACAGTGGCCATGGTCTAAATGACAAAGTCCCATTCAAACCTATGTTAAAAGCAAGACCACTATTCAGATAATTTAGATTTTAGATTTTGATACAATGTTTATAGTTTTATATGTGTATATATTTTTATTTTTTTATATATGTCTTTGTATTTTATTGCTGTGACAGTGAATGTGTTTTTAAGCAGCTTTTGCATGCATAAGAAGTGAAAGAATGATCCTGTTTCTTTAACAAAAGTAAGTTTTTACTGATTGGATAATTGGTGATAATCTTTTTAATAGTAAAAAATCAGTTTGGAATTACATCTGCTAGAGCAGTATCTCTGCGAAAATGCTTGGGTCTATATTAGATCAGCGAACACTTAAACAAGCGAACGCTGATTGATCAACCTTATTTTAGCGAAAGTTAAAAATATCGAAGCAACAGAAGCTCAAATTTTTTCCTAGGGAAATAATTTGGTTGTCTGTTTCTGTTGCTTCGGTATTTTCAGTGCTGTGGTGGAAAGTTAAGGGTCAGATTCAGGTAAGTGTGCGATTGTGTGGATGTGAGTGTTAGGGTGGGTTAGGTGAGTTAGGGTTAGGGCTCGGTTTAGGTATGTGTGCGATTGTGTGGACATGAGGGTTAGGGCGGATTTAGGTAAGTTAGGGTTAGGGAGCGGGTGAGGCGAGTGTGCGATAGTGACAGACCTTAGGGTTAGAGTTTGGGTTAAGGTAAGTGGATAGTTAGTGGTGTGTGCATAGTTTAGTGTAGGATTAGGTGTCAGATTTTAGGTGTATGTGTGTGGATTTCTGTTTGTTTGGTGTGCTTGTGTTGTGTGTATGTGTTTTGGATCAGCGATTTTTTTCCCTAGGAAAAAAATAGCTGATTTGACAGTTTGAGATTGTAAGCTTTCACTTACATAAGGTCGATCAATCAGCGTTCACTTTTTTAAGCATTCGCTGATCTAATATAGACCCAAATGCTTATGTCTGTTTATGGAATAAAGAAACTTTTTACTCTACATATAGGATTGCCTGGCCATTTCCGAGTCAACTTTGGTTTTTGGAGACTACAGTTTTTACTTTATTTGACTTGGGTCTTTGTTATTGCTGGTATTTATCCTCTTTTATCATTTTACTGACATAAAAGTTGACTATACAAATGTGTTTATTTCATAAAGAATTAGGAAGTAAACTAGCATGCACATTATAGTTGGTATCCCTGTTTTGTTTGCCATATACGTCTGTTAATATATTGTTAGTCATGGATTTCATGCATTTCACAAGTGTCCATACTGTTTTCCTGATACAATATGTGAATTGTGTTCAAAGACATTAGTATTTTCTGTTAATATACCTCTAGCTCCTTGTGAGGCTTTTACAAATATAATGCCAATAATAAGTGTGTATCAGTGTCAAGTAGCAAAGCTGCCATAGTGGCTCAGCATGGGATGTCTTTGTCTTTGTGTTCAGTGCCCGATTCTACTAATATTTTTCAGTAATATTACATGTGGTATGCTGTTATAGCCTCTCACACAGAGGTAGGCCATGAGTGCTTCTGTATTCTACTGATATCAGTAGTTAAAAGTGTAATTATAGAATTGGTTGTGAGCATTTACTAGGATACTGAAAAACAATCTTGCACTTACGTCGTATAAGCGAGTGTTTTTGTGAGTGCATTAAACTTATCATAGTGTGCATGCTACTCTAACAGAGAATTAACAGAGGCAGACTGCAAACATAGCTCAACATGCAAAGTATGTAACCTTTAGGCAAAATATGTGCTTGTGCGTTTAGTAACTATGACTGCTTTTCTTTCATAATCATACTACAGTTAATCTGTTTGCCAAATTATTTGTAATATTATTCATAATATCAATTAAATATTTTGTAAATGTATATAGTTATAATTATTACTGTTCATGACCACCCAGTACGCGTGGGCTGCAAATGATTACGCATTCCACTATTATCAGCGAATTTCCATGAGTATTACTAACCATATAGCGATATAAGTAGAAGTCTGAGTTTATGTTCATGTAAGTGTGTGTATAACCA